>NW_027043274.1:0-30000 GCF_036013475.1 Columba livia
CTTTGCCTTGCAACACTCCTTTGCTTTTGCCACTGCAATCCGGTTGAGAAGGATTTCAAAGCATCCGACGAGTTTGGGAAGGTGGTGGCTCTGTCAACACGTTGTCTTGCAGCAGAGAACCTCCAGCAGCCTCATGCAAGGTCTTCCTCCCTTCATCCCTGCCCTGTGATTCCACCAGCTGCTCCAGTGCTTCCTCGGGGATGTGTTGGAGCTGCCCCCGGGCCAGCTCTGGTGCTGGGCACGGGAGGATGCTCCCTTTTATAGTGCCCCGGGGCATTGTGACCTCAGCGTTGCTGGGTGCTGGCATTGTGACGTGGGTGTGACAGAGCACCCATGTGCAGCCCCGCCCATCCCCCCTCTGCCCAGCACCCTTTGGAGGAAGCCCTTGAGCCGCTGGCCCCCAATCACTCTCTGTACCTACAAGACAGGGGGAGTAATCAACCTAACCATGGCCCTTTTTTGCAAAAATAGAGTCTGGATTTGTTGTCTGTCCAGCCTTATTTCATCTCCTCTCCTCTCCTCTCCTCTCCTCTCCTCTCCTCTCCTCTCCTCTCCTCTCCTCTCCTCTCCTCTCCTCTCCTCACTTCTCCTCTCTTCACTTTTTGCCTTGCCTTGCCTTGCCTTGCCTTGCCTTGCCTTGCCTTGCCTTGCCTTGCCTTGCCTTGCCTTGCCTTGCCTTGCCTTGCCTTGCCTTGCCTTGCCTTGCCTTGCCCTTGCCTTGCCTTGCCTTGCCTTGCCTTGCCTTGCCTTGCCTTGCCTTGCCTTGCCTTCTGCCTTGCCTTGCCTTGCCTTGCCTTGCCTTGCCTTGCCTTGCCTTGCCTTGCCTTGCCTTGCCTTGCCTTGCCTTGCCTTGCCTTGCCTTGCCTTGCCTTGCCTTGCCTTGCCTTGCCTTGCCTTGCCTTGCCTTGCCTTGCCTTGCCCTTGCCTTGCCTTGCCTTGCCTTGCCTTGCCTTGCCTTGCCTTGCCTTGCCTTGCCTTGCCTTGCCTTGCCTTGCCTTGCCTTGCCTTGCCTTGCCTTGCCTTGCCTTGCCTTGCCTTGCCTTGCCTTGCCTTGCCTTGCCTTGCCTTGCCCTTGCCTTGCCCTTGCCTTGCCTTTGCCTTTGCCTTTGCCTTTGCCTTTGCCTTTGCCTTTGCCTTTGCCTTTGCCTTTGCCTTGCCTTTGCCTTGCCTTGCCTTTGCCTTGCCTTTGCCTTGCAACACTCCTTTGCTTTTGCCACTGCAATCCGGTTGAGAAGGATTTCAAAGCATCCGACGAGTTTGGAAGGTGGTGGCTCTGTCAACACGTTGTCTTGCAGCAGAGAACCTCCAGCAGCCTCATGCAAGGTCTTCCCTCCCTTCATCCCTGCCCTGTGATTCCACCAGCTGCTCCAGTGCTTCCTCGGGGATGTGTTGGAGCTGCCCCCGGGCCAGCTCTGGTGCTGGGCACGGGAGGATGCTCCCTTTTATAGTGCCCCGGGGCATTGTGACCTCAGCGTTGCTGGGTGCTGGCATTGTGACGTGGGTGTGACAGAGCCCCCATGTGCAGCCCCCGCCCATCCCCCCTCTGCCCAGCACCCTTTGGAGGAAGCCCTTGAGCCGCTGGCCCCCAATCACTCTCTGTACCTACAAGACAGGGGAGTAATCAACCTAACCATGGCCCTTTTTTGCAAAAATAGAGTCTGGATTTGTTGTCTGTCCAGCCTTATTTCATCTCCTCTCCTCTCCTCTCCTCTCCTCTCCTCTCCTCTCCTCTCCTCTCCTCTCCTCTCCTCACTTCTCCTCTCTTCACTTTTTTGCCTTGCCTTGCCTTGCCTTGCCTTGCCTTGCCTTGCCCTTGCCTTGCCTTGCCTTGCCTTGCCTTGCCTTGCCTTGCCTTGCCTTGCCTTGCCTTGCCTTGCCTTGCCTTGCCTTGCCTTGCCTTGCCTTGCCTTGCCTTGCCTTGCCTTGCCTTGCCTTGCCTTGCCTTGCCTTGCCTTGCCTTGCCCCTTGCCTTGCCTTGCCTTGCCTTGCCTTGCCTTGCCTTGCCTTGCCTTGCCTTGCCTTGCCTTGCCTTGCCTTGCCTTGCCTTGCCTTGCCTTGCCTTGCCTTGCCTTGCCTGCCTTGCCTTGCCTTGCCTTGCCTTGCTTGCCTTGCCTTGCCTTGCCTTGCCTTGCCTTGCCTTGTGCCTTGCCTTGCCTTGCCTTGCCTTGCCTTGCCTTGCCTTGCCTTGCCTTGCCTTGCCTTGCCTTGCCTTGCCTTGCCTTGCCTTGCCTTGCCTTGCCTTGCCTTGCCTTGCCTTGCCTTGCCTTGCCTTGCCTTGCCTTGCCTTGCCTTGCCTTGCCTTGCCTTGCCTTGCCTTGCCTTGCCTTGCCTTGCCTTGCCTTGCCTTGCCTTGCCTTGCCTTGCCTTGCCTTGCCTTGCCTTGCCTTGCCCTTGCCTTGCCTTGCCTTGCCTTGCCTTGGCCTTGCCTTGCCTTGCCTTGCCTTGCCTTGCCTTGCTTGCCTTGCCTTGCCTTGCCTTGCCTTGCCTTGCCTTGCCTTGCCTTGCCTTGCCCTTGCCTTGCCTTGCCTTGCCTTGCCTTGCCTTGCCTTGCCTTGCCTTGCCTTGCCTTGCCTTGCCTTGCCTTGCCTTGCCTTGCCTTGCCTTGCCTTGCCCTTGCCTTGCCTTGCCTTGCCTTGCCTTGCCTTGCCTTGCCTTGCCTTTGCCTTGCCTTGCCTTGCCTTGCCTTGCCTTGCCTTGCCTTGCCTTGCCTTGCCTTGCCTTGCCTTGCCTTGCCTTGCCTTGCCTTGCCTTGCCTTGCCTTGCCTTGCCTTGCCTTGCCTTGCCTTGCCTTGCCTTGCCTTGCCTTGCCTTGCCTTGCCTTGCCTTGCCTTGCCTTGCCTTGCCTTGCCTTGCCTTGCCTTGCCTTGCCTTGCCTTGCCTTGCCTTGCCTTGCCTTGCCTTGCCTTGCCTTGCCTTGCCTTGCCTTGCCTTGCCTTGCCTTGCCTTGCCCTTGCCTTGCCTTGCCTTGCCTTGCCTTGCCTTGCCTTGCCTTGCCTTGCCTTGCCTTGCCTTGCCTTGCCTTGCCTTGCCTTGCCTTGCCTTGCCTTGCCTTGCCCTTGCCTTGCCCTTGCCTTGCCTTTGCCCTTTGCCTTTGCCTTTGCCTTTGCCTTTGCCTTTGCCTTTGCCTTTGCCTTTGCCTTTGCCTTTGCCTTTGCCTTTGCCTTTGCCTTTGCCTTTGCCTTTGCCTTTGCCTTTGCCTTGCCTTTGCCTTTGCCTTGCCTTTGCCTTGCAACACTCCTTTGCTTTTGCCACTGCAATCCGGTTGAGAAGGATTTCAAAGCATCCGACGAGTTTGGAAGGTGGTGGCTCTGTCAACACGTTGTCTTGCAGCAGAGAACCTCCAGCAGCCTCATGCAAGGTCTTCCTCCCTTCATCCCTGCCCTGTGATTCCACCAGCTGCTCCAGTGCTTCCCTCGGGGATGTGTTGGAGCTGCCCCCCGGGCCCAGCTCTGGTGCTGGGCACGGGAGGATGCTCCCTTTTATAGTGCCCCGGGGCATTGTGACCTCAGCGTTGCTGGGTGCTGGCATTGTGACGTGGGTGTGACAGAGCCCCCATGTGCAGCCCCGCCCATCCCCCCTCTGCCCAGCACCCTTTGGAGGAAGCCCTTGAGCCGCTGGCCCCCAATCACTCTCTGTACCTACAAGACAGGGGAGTAATCAACCTAACCATGGCCCTTTTTTGCAAAAATAGAGTCTGGATTTGTTGTCTGTCCAGCCTTATTTCATCTCCTCTCCTCTCCTCTCCTCTCCTCTCCTCTCCTCTCCTCTCCTCTCCTCTCCTCTCCTCTCCTCACTTCTCCTCTCTTCACTTTTTGCCTTGCCTTGCCTTGCCTTGCCTTGCCTTGCCTTGCCTTGCCTTGCCTTGCCTTGCCTTGCCTTGCCTTGCCTTGCCTTGCCTTGCCTTGCCTTGCCTTGCCTTGCCTTGCCTTGCCTTGCCTTGCCTTGCCTTGCCTTGCCTTGCCTTGCCTTGCCTTGCCCTTGCCTTGCCTTGCCTTGCCTTGCCTTGCCTTGCCTTGCCTTGCCTTGCCTTGCCTTGCCTTGCCTTGCCTTGCCCTTGCCTTGCCTTGCCTTGCCTTGCCTTGCCTTGCCCTTGCCCTTGCCTTGCCTTGCCTTGCCTTGCCTTGCCTTGCCCTTGCCTTGCCTTGCCTTGCCTTGCCTTGCCTTGCCTTGCCTTGCCTTGCCTTGCCTTGCCTTGCCTTGCCTTGCCTTGCCTTGCCTTGCCTTGCCTTGCCTTGCCTTGCCTTGCCTTGCCTTGCCTTTGCCTTGCCTTGCCTTGCCTTGCCTTGCCTTGCCTTGCCTTGCCTTGCCTTGCCTTGCCTTGCCTTGCCTTGCCTTGCCTTGCCTTGCCTTGCCTTGCCTTGCCTTGCCTTTGCCTTTGCCTTTGCCTTTGCCTTTGCCTTTGCCTTTGCCTTTGCCTTTGCCTTTTGCCTTTGCCTTTGCCTTTGCCTTTGCCTTTGCCTTTGCCTTTGCCTTTGCCTTTGCCTTTGCCTTTGCCTTTGCCTTTGCCTTTGCCTTTGCCTTTGCCTTTGCCTTTGCCTTGCCTTTGCCTTTGCCTTGCCTTTGCCTTGCAACACTCCTTTGCTTTTGCCACTGCAATCCGGTTGAGAAGGATTTCAAAGCATCCGACGAGTTTGGAAGGTGGTGGCTCTGTCAACACGTTGTCCTTGCAGCAGAGAACCTCCAGCAGCCTCATGCAAGGTCTTCCTCCCTTCATCCCTGCCCTGTGATTCCACCAGCTGCTCCAGTGCTTCCTCGGGGATGTGTTGGAGCTGCCCCCGGGCCAGCTCTGGTGCTGGGCACGGGAGGATGCTCCCTTTTATAGTGCCCCGGGGCATTGTGACCTCAGCGTTGCTGGGTGCTGGCATTGTGACGTGGGTGTGACAGAGCACCCATGTGCAGCCCCCGCCCATCCCCCCTCTGCCCAGCACCCTTTGGAGGAAGCCCTTGAGCCGCTGGGCCCCCAATCACTCTCTGTACCTACAAGACAGGGGAGTAATCAACCTAACCATGGCCCTTTTTTGCAAAAATAGAGTCTGGATTTGTTGTCTGTCCAGCCTTATTTCATCTCCTCTCCTCTCCTCTCCTCTCCTCTCCTCTCCTCTCCTCTCCTCTCCTCTCCTCTCCTCTCCTCTCCTCACTTCTCCTCTCTTCACTTTTTTGCCTTGCCTTGCCTTGCCTTGCCTTGCCTTGCCTTGCCTTGCCTTGCCTGCCTTGCCTTGCCTTGCCTTGCCTTGCCTTGCCTTGCCTTGCCTTGCCTTGCCTTGCCTTGCCTTGCCTTGCCTTGCCTTGCCTTGCCTTGCCTTGCCTTGCCTTGCCCTTGCCTTGCCTTGCCCTTGCCTTGCCTTGCCTTGCCCTTGCCTTGCCTTGCCCTTGCCTTGCCTTGCCTTGCCCTTGCCTTGCCTTGCCCTTTGCCTTGCCTTGCCTTGCCTTGCCTTGCCTTGCCCCTTGCCTTGCCCCTTGCCTTGCCTTTGCCTTTGCCTTTGCCTTTGCCTTTGCCTTTGCCTTTGCCTTTGCCTTTGCCTTTGCCTTTGCCTTTGCCTTGCCTTTGCCTTGCCTTGCCTTTGCCTTGCCTTTGCCTTGCAACACTCCTTTGCTTTTGCCACTGCAATCCGGTTGAGAAGGATTTCAAAGCATCCGACGAGTTTGGAAGGTGGTGGCTCTGTCAACACGTTGTCTTGCAGCAGAGAACCTCCAGCAGCCTCATGCAAGGTCTTCCTCCCTTCATCCCTGCCCTGTGATTCCACCAGCTGCTCCAGTGCTTCCTCGGGGATGTGTTGGAGCTGCCCCCCGGGCCAGCTCTGGTGCTGGGCACGGGAGGATGCTCCCTTTTATAGTGCCCCGGGGCATTGTGACCTCAGCGTTGCTGGGTGCTGGCATTGTGACGTGGGTGTGACAGAGCACCCATGTGCAGCCCCGCCCATCCCCCCTCTGCCCAGCACCCTTTGGAGGAAGCCCTTGAGCCGCTGGCCCCCAATCACTCTCTGTACCTACAAGACAGGGGAGTAATCAACCTAACCATGGCCCTTTTTTGCAAAAATAGAGTCTGGATTTGTTGTCTGTCCAGCCTTATTTCATCTCCTCTCCTCTCCTCTCCTCTCCTCTCCTCTCCTCTCCTCTCCTCTCCTCTCCTCTCCTCTCCTCTCCTCTCCTCTCCTCTCCTCTCCTCTCCTCTCCTCTCCTCTCCTCTCCTCTCCTCTCCTCTCCTCTCCTCTCCTCTCCTCTCCTCTCCTCACTTCTCCTCACTTCTCCTCTCTTCACTTTTTGCCTTGCCTTGCCTTGCCTTGCCTTGCCTTGCCTTGCCTTGCCTTGCCTTGCCTTGCCTTGCCTTGCCTTGCCTTGCCTTGCCTTGCCTTGCCTTGCCTTGCCTTGCCTTGCCTTGCCTTGCCCTTGCCTTGCCTTGCCCTTGCCTTGCCTTGCCTTGCCCTTGCCTTGCCTTGCCCTTGCCTTGCCTTGCCTTGCCCTTGCCTTGCCTTGCCCTTGCCTTGCCTTGCCTTGCCTTGCCTTGCCTTGCCCTTGCCTTGCCCTTGCCTTGCCTTTGCCTTTGCCTTTGCCTTTGCCTTTGCCTTTGCCTTTGCCTTTGCCTTTGCCTTTGCCTTTGCCTTGCCTTTGCCTTGCCTTGCCTTTGCCTTGCCTTTGCCTTGCAACACTCCTTTGCTTTTGCCACTGCAATCCGGTTGAGAAGGATTTCAAAGCATCCGACGAGTTTGGAAGGTGGTGGCTCTGTCAACACGTTGTCTTGCAGCAGAGAACCTCCAGCAGCCTCATGCAAGGTCTTCCTCCCTTCATCCCTGCCCTGTGATTCCACCAGCTGCTCCAGTGCTTCCTCGGGGATGTGTTGGAGCTGCCCCCGGGCCAGCTCTGGTGCTGGGCACGGGAGGATGCTCCCTTTTATAGTGCCCCGGGGCATTGTGACCTCAGCGTTGCTGGGTGCTGGCATTGTGACGTGGGTGTGACAGAGCACCCATGTGCAGCCCCGCCCATCCCCCCTCTGCCCAGCACCCTTTGGAGGAAGCCCTTGAGCCGCTGGCCCCCAATCACTCTCTGTACCTACAAGACAGGGGAGTAATCAACCTAACCATGGCCCTTTTTTGCAAAAATAGAGTCTGGATTTGTTGTCTGTCCAGCCTTATTTCATCTCCTCTCCTCTCCTCTCCTCTCCTCTCCTCTCCTCTCCTCTCCTCTCCTCTCCTCTCCTCTCCTCACTTCTCCTCTCTTCACTTTTTGCCTTGCCTTGCCTTGCCTTGCCTTGCCTTGCCTTGCCTTGCCTTGCCTTGCCTTGCCTTGCCTTGCCTTGCCTTGCCTTGCCTTGCCTTGCCTTGCCTTGCCTTGCCTTGCCTTGCCTTGCCTTGCCTTGCCTTGCCTTGCCTTGCCTTGCCTTGCCTTGCCTTGCCTTGCCTTGCCTTGCCTTGCCTTGCCTTGCCTTGCCTTGCCTTGCCTTGCCTTGCCTTGCCTTGCCTTGCCTTGCCTTGCCTTGCCTTGCCTTGCCTTGCCTTGCCTTGCCTTGCCTTGCCTTGCCTTGCCTTGCCTTGCCTTGCCTTGCCTTGCCTTGCCTTGCCTTGCCTTGCCTTGCCTTGCCTTGCCTTGCCTTGCCTTGCCTTGCCTTGCCTTGCCTTGCCTTGCCTTGCCTTGCCTTGCCTTGCCTTGCCTTGCCTTGCCTTGCCTTGCCTTGCCTTGCCTTGCCTTGCCTTGCCTTGCCTTGCCTTGCCTTGCCTTGCCTTGCCTTGCCTTGCCTTGCCTTGCCTTGCCTTGCCTTGCCTTGCCTTGCCTTGCCTTGCCTTGCCTTGCCTTGCCTTGCCTTGCCTTGCCTTGCCTTGCCTTGCCTTGCCTTGCCTTGCCTTGCCTTGCCTTGCCTTGCCTTGCCTTGCCTTGCCTTGCCTTGCCTTGCCTTGCCTTGCCTTGCCTTGCCTTGCCTTGCCTTGCCTTGCCTTGCCTTGCCTTGCCTTGCCTTGCCTTGCCTTGCCTTGCCTTGCCTTGCCTTGCCTTGCCTTGCCTTGCCTTGCCTTGCCTTGCCTTGCCTTGCCTTGCCTTGCCTTGCCTTGCCTTGCCTTGCCTTGCCTTGCCTTGCCTTGCCTTGCCTTGCCTTGCCTTGCCTTGCCTTGCCTTGCCTTGCCTTGCCTTGCCTTGCCTTGCCTTGCCTTGCCTTGCCTTGCCTTGCCTTGCCTTGCCTTGCCTTGCCTTGCCTTGCCTTGCCTTGCCTTGCCTTGCCTTGCCTTGCCTTGCCTTGCCTTGCCTTGCCTTGCCTTGCCTTGCCTTGCCTTGCCTTGCCTTGCCTTGCCTTGCCTTGCCTTGCCTTGCCTTGCCTTGCCTTGCCTTGCCTTGCCTTGCCTTGCCTTGCCTTGCCTTTGCCTTGCAACACTCCTTTGCTCTTGCCACTGCAATCCGGTTGAGAAGGATTTCAAAGCATCCGATGAGTTTGGAAGGTCTGTCAACAGGTTGTCTTGCAGCAGAGAACCTCCAGCAGCCTCATGCAAGGTCTTCCTCCCTTCATCCCTGTCCTGTGGTTCCACCAGCTGCTCCAGTGCTTCCTCGGGGATGTGTTGGAGCTGCCCCCGGGCCAGCTCTGGCGCTGGGCACGGGAGGCTGCTCCCTTTTATAGTGCCCCGGGGCATTGTGACCTCAGCGTTGCTGGGTGCTGGCATTGTGACGTGAGGGTGACAGAGCCCCCATGTGCAGCCCCGCCCATCCCCCCTCTGCCCAGCACCCTTTGGAGGAAGCCCTTGAGCCGCTGGCCCCCAATCACTCTCTGTACCTACAAGACAGGGGAGTAATCAACCTAACCATGGCCCTTTTTTGCAAAAATAGAGTCTGGATTTGTTGTCTGTCCAGCCTTATTTCATCTCCTCTCCTCTCCTCTCCTCTCCTCTCCTCTCCTCTCCTCTCCTCTCCTCTCCTCTCCTCTCCTCTCCTCTCCTCTCCTCTCCTCTCCTCTCCTCTCCTCTCCTCTCCTCTCCTCTCCTCTCCTCTCCTCTCCTCTCCTCTCCTCTCCTCTCCTCTCCTCTCCTCTCCTCTCCTCTCCTCTCCTCTCCTCTCCTCTCCTCTCCTCTCCTCTCCTCTCCTCTCCTCTCCTCTCCTCTCCTCTCACTTCTCCTCTCTCCACTTTTTCCCTTTTCTTCTCTTTCCATAGTGAGTCAAATAACAAAAAGAATATTTGCCTGAAAGGACAGTGGAATTTCAGCTCCAAAACCACTTTCAAGGACACACAACACAATGGATACATCAATTTCATTTCTTAATTTATTTTATTTCATTTTATTTAGTCTTTTTTTTTTTTTAGTTTTGTTTTCTTTTGTTGCACTCTCCTCTCTTCTCCTTTCTTCTCCTTCTTCTGTGGTCTTGCCTTTGCCTTGCCTTGCCTTGCCTTGCCTTGCCTTGCCTTGCCTTGCCTTGCCTTGCTTCGCCTTGCCTTTGCCTTTGCCTTTGCCTTTACTGTTGCCTTGGCCTTTGCCTTTGCCTTTGCCTTTGCCTTTGCCTTGCAACACTCCTTTGCTCTTGCCACTGCAATCCGGTTGAGAAGGATTTCAAAGCATCCGACGAGTTTGGAAGGTGGTGGCTCTGTCAACAGGTTGTCTTGCAGCAGAGAACCTCCAGCAGCCTCATGCAAGGTCTTCCTCCCTTCATCCCTGCCCTGTGATTCCACCAGCTGCTCCAGTGCTTCCTCGGGGATGTGTTGGAGCTGCCCCCGGGCCAGCTCTGGCGCTGGGCAAGGGAGGCTGCTGCCTTTTATAGTGCCCCGGGGCATTGTGACCTCAGCGTTGCCGGGTGCTGGCATTGTGACGTGGGGGTGACAGAGCCCCCATGTGCAGCCCCGCCCATCCCCCCTCTGCCCAGCACACTTTGGAGGAAGCCCTTGAGACGCTGGCCCCCAATTACTCTCCGTACCTACAAGACAGAGGAGTAATCAACCTAACCATGGCCCTTTTTTGCAATAATAGAGTCTGGATTTGTTGTCTGTCCAGCCTTATTTCATCTCCTCTCCTCTCCTCTCCTCTCCTCTCCTCTCCTCTCCTCTCCTCTCCTCTCCTCTCCTCTCCTCTCCTCTCCTCTCCTCACTTCTCCTCTCTCCACTTTTTCCCTTTTCTTCTCTCCCCATAGTGAGTCAAATAACAAAAAGAATATTTGCCTGAAAGGACAGTGGAATTTCAGCTCCAAAACCACTTTCAAGGACACACAACACAATGGATACATCTGTTTCATTTTTTAATTTATTTTATTTCATTTTATTTAGTCTTATTTTTTTTTAGTTTTGTTTTCTTTTGTTGCCCTCTCCTCTCTTCTCCTTTCTTCTCCTTCTTCTGTGGTCTTGCCTTTGCCTTGCCTTGCCTTGCCTTGCCTTGCCTTGCCTTGCCTTGCCTTGCCTTGCCTTGCCTTGCCTTTGCCTTTGCCTTGCCTTTGCCTTTGCCTTTGCCTTTGCCTTTGCCTTGCCTTTGCCTTGCCTTTGCCTTTGCCTTTGCCTTTGCCTTGCCTTTGCCTTGCCTTTGCCTTGCAACACTCCTTTGCTCTTGCCACTGCAATCCGGTTGAGAAGGATTTCAAAGCATCCGACGAGTTTGGAAGGTGGTGGCTCTGTCAACAGGTTGTCTTGCAGCAGAGAACCTCCAGCAGCCTCATGCAAGGTTTTCCTCCCTTCATCGCTGCCCTGTGATTCCACCAGCTGCTCCAGTGCTTCCTCGGGGATGTGTTGGAGCTGCCCCCGGGCCAGCTCTGGCGCTGGGCACGGGAGGCTGCTCCCTTTTATAGTGCCCCGTGGCATTGTGACCTCAGCGTTGCCGGGTGCTGGCATTGTGACGTGGGGGTGACAGAGCCCCCATGTGCAGCCCCGCCCATCCCCCCTCTGCCCAGCACCCTTTGGAAGAAGCTCTTGAGACGCTGGCCCCCAATCACTCTCTGTACCTACAAGACAGGGGAGTAATCAACCTAACCATGGCCCTTTTTTGCAAAAATAGAGTCTGGATTTGTTGTCTGTCCAGCCTTATTTCATCTCCTCTCCTCTCCTCTCCTCTCCTTACTTCTCCTCTCTCCACTTTTTCCATTTCATTCTCTCCCCATAGTGAGTCAAATAACAAAAAGAATATTTGCCTGAAAGGACAGTGGAATTTCAGCTCCAAAACCACTTTCAAGGACACACAACACAATGGATACATCTGTTTCATTTTTTAATTTATTTATTTCATTTTATTTAGTCTTATTTTTTTTTAGTTTTGTTTTCTTTTGTTGCCCTCTCCTCTCTTCTCCTTTCTTCTCCTTCTTCTGTGGTCTTGCCTTTGCCTTGCCTTGCCTTGCCTTGCCTTGCCTTGCCTTGCCTTGCCTTGCCTTGCCTTGCCTTTGCCTTTGCCTTGCCTTTGCCTTTGCCTTTGCCTTTGCCTTTGCCTTGCCTTTGCCTTTGCCTTTGCCTTTGCCTTTGCCTTGCAACACTCCTTTGCTCTTGCCACTGCAATCCGGTTGAGAAGGATTTCAAAGCATCCGACGAGTTTGGAAGGTGGTGGCTCTGTCAACAGGTTGTCTTGCAGCAGAGAACCTCCAGCAGCCTCATGCAAGGTCTTCCTCCCTTCATCCCTGCCCTGTGATTCCACCAGCTGCTCCAGTGCTTCCTCGGGGATGTGTTGGAGCTGCCCCCGGGCCAGCTCTGGCGCTGGGCACGGGAGGCTGCTCCCTTTTATAGTGCCCCGGGGCATTGTGACCTCAGCGTTTGCCGGGTGCTGGCATTGTGACGTGGGGGTGACAGAGCCCCCATGTGCAGCCCCGCCCATCCCCCCTCTGCCCAGCACCCTTTGGAGGAAGCCCTTGAGCCGCTGGCCCCCAATCACTCTCTGTACCTACAAGACAGGGGAGTAATCAACCTAACCATGGCCCTTTTTTGCAAAAATAGAGTCTGGATTTGTTGTCTGTCCAGCCTTATTTCATCTCCTCTCCTCTCCTCTCCTCTCCTCTCCTCTCCTCTCCTCTCCTCTCCTCTCCTCTCCTCTCCTCTCCTCTCCTCGCCTCTCCTCGCCTCTCCTCGCCTCTCCCCTCCTCTCCTCTCCTCTCCTCTCCTCTCCTCTCCTCTCCTCTCCTCTCCTCTCCTCTCCTCTCCTCTCCTCTCCTCTCCTCTCCTCTCCTCTCCTCTCCTCTCCTCTCCTCTCCTCTCCTCTCCTCTCCTCTCCTCTCCTCTCCTCTCCTCACTTCTCCTCTCTCCACTTTTTGCCTTGCCTTGCCTTGCCTTGCCTTGCCTTGCCTTGCCTTGCCTTTGCCTTTGCCTTTGCCTTTGCCTTTGCCTTTGCCTTTGCCTTTGCCTTTGCCTTTGCCTTTGTCTTTGCCTTTGCCTTGACTCGCCTTTGCCTTGCCTTTGCCTTGCCTTTGCCTTGCAACACTCCTTTGCTCTTGCCACTGCAATCCGGTTGAGAAGGATTTCAAAGCATCCGACGAGTTTGGAAGGTGGTGGCTCTGTCAACACGTTGTCTTGCAGCAGAGAACCTCCAGCAGCCTCATGCAAGGTCTTCCTACCTTCATCCCTGCCCTGTGATTCCACCAGCTGCTCCAGTGCTTCCTCGGGGATGTGTTGGAGCTGCCCCCGGGCCAGCTCTGGCGCTGGGCACGGGAGGCTGCTCCCTTTTATAGTGCCCCGGGGCATTGTGACCTCAGCGTTGCTGGGTGCTGGCATTGTGACGTGGGGGTGACAGAGCCCCCATGTGCAGCCCCGCCCATCCCCCCTCTGCCCAGCACCCTTTGGAGGAAGCCCTTGAGCCGCTGGCCCCCAATCACTCTCTGTACCTACAAGACAGGGGAGTAATCAACCTAACCATGGCCCTTTTTTGCAAAAATAGAGTCTGGATTTGTTGTCTGTCCAGCCTTATTTCCTCTCCTCTCCTCTCCTCTCCTCTCCTCTCCTCTCCTCTCCTCTCCTCTCCTCTCCTCTCCTCTCCTCTCCTCTCCTCTCCTCTCCTCTCCTCTCCTCTCCTCTCCTCTCCTCTCCTCTCCTCTCCTCTCCTCTCCTCTCCTCTCCTCTCCTCTCCTCTCCTCACTTCTCCTCTCTCCACTTTTTGCCTTGCCTTGCCTTGCCTTGCCTTGCCTTGCCTTGCCTTGCCTTGCCTTGCCTTGCCTTTGCCTTTGCCTTTGCCTTTGCCTTTGCCTTTGCCTTTGCCTTTGCCTTTGCCTTTGCCTTGCCTTTGCCTTGACTCGCCTTTGCCTTGCCTTTGCCTTGCCTTTGCCTTGCAACACTCCTTTGCTCTTGCCACTGCAATCCGGTTGAGAAGGATTTCAAAGCATCCGACGAGTTTGGAAGGTGGTGGCTCTGTCAACACGTTGTCTTGCAGCAGAGAACCTCCAGCAGCCTCATGCAAGGTCTTCCTCCCTTCATTCCCGCCCTGTGATTCCACCAGCTGCTCCAGTGCTTCCTCGGGGATGTGTTGGAGCTGCCCCCGGGCCAGCTCTGGCGCTGGGCACGGGAGGCTGCTCCCTTTTATAGTGCCCCGGGGCATTGTGACCTCAGCGTTGCTGGGTGCTGGCATTGTGACGTGGGGGTGACAGAGCCCCCATGTGCAGCCCCGCCCATCCCCCCTCTGCCCAGCACCCTTTGGAGGAAGCCCTTGAGCCGCTGGCCCCCAATCACTCTCTGTACCTACAAGACAGGGGAGTAATCAACCTAACCATGGCCCTTTTTTGCAAAAATAGAGACTGGATTTGTTGTCTGTCCAGCCTTATTTCCTCTCCTCTCCTCTCCTCTCCTCTCCTCTCCTCTCCTCTCCTCTCCTCTCCTCTCCTCTCCTCTCCTCTCCTCTCCTCTCCTCTCCTCTCCTCTCCTCTCCTCTCCTCTCCTCTCCTCTCCTCTCCTCTCCTCTCCTCTCCTCTCCTCTCCTCTCCTCTCCTCTCCTCTCCTCTCCTCTCCTCTCCTCTCCTCTCCTCTCCTCACTTCTCCTCTCTCCACTTTTTGCCTTGCCTTGCCTTGCCTTGCCTTGCCTTGCCTTGCCTTGCCTTGCCTTGCCTAGCCTTTGCCTTTGCCTTTGCCTTTGCCTTTGCCTTTGCCTTGCCTTTGCCTTGCCTCGTCTTTGCCTTGCCTTTGCCTTGCCTTTGCCGTGCAACACTCCTTTGCTCTTGCCACTGCAATCCGGTTGAGAAGCATTTCAAAGCATCAGACGAGTTTGGAAGGTGGTGGCTCTGTCAACACGTTGTCTTGCAGCAGAGAACCTCCAGCAGCCTCATGCAAGGTCTTCCTCCCTTCATCCCTGCCCTGTGATTCCACCAGCTGCTCCAGTGCTTCCTCGGGGATGTGTTGGAGCTGCCCCCGGGCCAGCTCTGGCGCTGGGCACGGGAGGCTGCTCCCTTTTATAGTGCCCCGGGGCATTGTGACCTCAGCGTTGCTGGGTGCTGGCATTGTGACGTGGGGGTGACAGAGCCCCCATGTGCAGCCCCGCCCATCCCCCCTCTGCCCAGCACCCTTTGGAGGAAGCCCTTGAGCCGCTGGCCCCCAATCACTCTCTGTACCTACAAGACAGGGGAGTAATCAACCTAACCATGGCCCTTTTTTGCAAAAATAGAGTCTGGATTTGTTGTCTGTCCAGCCCTATTTCATCTCCTCTCCTCTCCTCTCCTCTCCTCTCCTCTCCTCTCCTCTCCTCTCCTCTCCTCTCCTCTCCTCTCCTCTCCTCTCCTCTCCTCTCCTCTCCTCTCCTCTCCTCTCCTCTCCTCTCCTCACTTCTCCTCTCTCCACTTTTTGCCTTGCCTTGCCTTGCCTTGCCTTGCCTTGCCTTGCCTTGCCTTTGCCTTTGCCTTTGCCTTTGCCTTTGCCTTTGCCTTTGCCTTTGCCTTTGCCTTGACTCGCCTTTGCCTTGCCTTTGCCTTGCCTTTGCCTTGCAACACTCCTTTGCTCTTGCCACTGCAATCCGGTTGAGAAGGATTTCAAAGCATCCGACGAGTTTGGAAGGTGGTGGCTCTGTCAACACGTTGTCTTGCAGCAGAGAACCTCCAGCAGCCTCATGCAAGGTCTTCCTACCTTCATCCCTGCCCTGTGATTCCACCAGCTGCTCCAGTGCTTCCTCGGGGATGTGTTGGAGCTGCCCCCGGGCCAGCTCTGGCGCTGGGCACGGGAGGCTGCTCCCTTTTATATTGCCCCGGGGCATTGTGACCTCAGCGTTGCTGGGTGCTGGCATTGTGACGTGGGGGTGACAGAGCCCCCATGTGCAGCCCCGCCCATCCCCCCTCTGCCCAGCACCCTTTGGAGGAAGCCCTTGAGCTGCTGGCCCCCAATCACTCTCTGTACCTACAAGACAGGGGAGTAATCAACCTAACCATGGCCCTTTATTGCAAAAATAGAGTCTGGATTTGTTGTCTGTCCAGCCTTATTTCATCTCCTCTCCTCTCCTCTCCTCTCCTCTCCTCTCCTCTCCTCTCCTCTCCTCTCCTCTCCTCTCCTCTCCTCTCCTCTCCTCTCCTCTCCTCTCCTCTCCTCTCCTCTCCTCTCCTCTCCTCTCCTCTCCTCTCCTCTCCTCTCCTCTCCTCTCCTCTCCTCTCCTCTCCTCTCCTCACTTCTCCTCTCTCCACTTTTTGCCTTGCCTTGCCTTGCCTTGCCTTGCCTTGCCTTGCCTTGCCTTGCCTTGCCTTTGCCTTTGCCTTTGCCTTTGCCTTTGCCTTTGCCTTTGCCTTTGCCTTGCCTTGCCTTGCCTTGCCTTGCCTTGCCTTGCCTTTGCCTTGCAACACTCCTTTGCTCTTGCCACTGCAATCCGGTTGAGAAGGATTTCAAAGCATCCGACGAGTTTGGAAGGTGGTGGCTCTGTCAACAGGTTGTCTTGCAGCAGAGAACCTCCAGCAGCCTCATGCAAGGTCTTCCTCCCTTCATCCCTGCCCTGTGATTCCACCAGCTGCTCCAGTGCTTCCTCGGGGATGTGTTGGAGCTGCCCCCGGGCCAGCTCTGGCGCTGGGCACGGGAGGCTGCTCCCTTTTATAGTGCCCCGGGGCATTGTGACCTCAGCTTTGCTGGGTGCTGGCATTGTGACGTGGGGGTGACAGAGCCCCCATGTGCAGCCCCGCCCATCCCCCCTCTGCCCAGCACCCTTTGGAGGAAGCCCTTGAGCCGCTGGCCCCCAATCACTCTCTGTACCTACAAGACAGGGGAGTAATCAACCTAACCATGGCCCTTTTTTGCAAAAATAGAGTCTGGATTTGTTGTCTGTCCAGCCTTATTTCATCTCCTCTCCTCTCCTCTCCTCTCCTCTCCTCTCCTCTCCTCTCCTCTCCTCTCCTCTCCTCTCCTCTCCTCTCCTCTCCTCTCCTCTCCTCTCCTCTCCTCACTTCTCCTCTCTCCACTTTTTGCCTTGCCTTGCCTTGCCTTGCCTTGCCTTGCCTTGCCTTGCCTTTGCCTTTGCCTTTGCCTTTGCCTTAGCCTTTGCCTTTGCCTTTGCCTTTGCCTTTGCCTTGCCTTGCCTTGCCTTGCCTTGCCTTGCCTTGCCTTGCCTTGCCTTGCCTTTGCCTTGCCTCGCCTTTGCCTTGCCTTTGCCTTGCCTTTGCCTTGCAACACTCCTTTGCTCTTCCCACTGCAATCCGGTTGAGAAGGATTTCAAAGCATCAGACGAGTTTGGAAGGTGGTGGCTCTGTCAACACGTTGTCTTGCAGCAGAGAACCTCCAGCAGCCTCATGCAAGGTCTTCCTCCCTTCATCCCTGCCCTGTGATTCCACCAGCTGCTCCAGTGCTTCCTCGGGGATGTGTTGGAGCTGCCCCCGGGCCAGCTCTGGCGCTGGGCACGGGAGGCTGCTCCCTTTTATAGTGCCCCGGGGCATTGTGACCTCAGCGTTGCTGGGTGCTGGCATTGTGACGTGGGGGTGACAGAGCCCCCATGTGCAGCCCCGCCCATCCCCCCTCTGCCCAGCACCCTTTGGAGGAAGCCCTTGAGCCGCTGGCCCCCAATCACTCTCTGTACCTACAAGACAGGGGAGTAATCAACCTAACCATGGCCCTTTTTTGCAAAAATAGAGTCTGGATTTGTTGTCTGGCCAGCCTTATTTCATCTCCTCTCCTCTCCTCTCCTCTCCTCTCCTCTCCTCTCCTCTCCTCTCCTCTCCTCTCCTCTCCTCTCCTCTCCTCTCCTCTCCTCTCCTCTCCTCTCCTCTCCTCTCCTCTCCTCTCCTCTCCTCTCCTCACTTCTCCTCTCTCCACTTTTTGCCTTGCCTTGCCTTGCCTTGCCTTGCCTTGCCTTTGCCTTTGCCTTTGCCTTTGCCTTTGCCTTTGCCTTTGCCTTTGCCTTTGCCTTTGCCTTGACTCGCCTTTGCCTTGCCTTTGCCTTGCCTTTGCCTTGCAACACTCCTTTGCTCTTGCCACTGCAATCCGGTTGAGAAGGATTTCAAAGCATCCGACGAGTTTGGAAGGTGGTGGCTCTGTCAGCACGTTGTCTTGCAGCAGAGAACCTCCAGCAGCCTCATGCAAGGTCTTCCTCCCTTCATCCCTGCCCTGTGATTCCACCAGCTGCTCCAGTGCTTCCTCGGGGATGTGTTGGAGCTGCCCCCGGGCCAGCTCTGGCGCTGGGCACGGGAGGCTGCTCCCTTTTATATTGCCCCGGGGCATTGTGACCTCAGCGTTGCTGGGTGCTGGCATTGTGACGTGGGGGTGACAGAGCCCCCATGTGCAGCCCCGCCCATCCCCCCTCTGCCCAGCACCCTTTGGAGGAAGCCCTTGAGCCGCTGGCCCCCAATCACTCTCTGTACCTACAAGACAGGGGAGTAATCAACCTAACCATGGCCCTTTTTTGCAAAAATAGAGACTGGATTTGTTGTCTGTCCAGCCTTATTTCCTCTCCTCTCCTCTCCTCTCCTCTCCTCTCCTCTCCTCTCCTCTCCTCTCCTCTCCTCTCCTCTCCTCTCCTCTCCTCTCCTCTCCTCTCCTCTCCTCTCCTCTCCTCTCCTCTCCTCTCCTCTCCTCTCCTCTCCTCTCCTCTCCTCTCCTCTCCTCACTTCTCCTCTCTCCACTTTTTGCCTTGCCTTGCCTTGCCTTGCCTTGCCTTGCCTTGTCTTGCCTTGCCTTGCCTTGCCTTGCCTTTGCCTTTGCCTTTGCCTTTGCCTTTGCCTTTGCCTTGCCTTTGCCTTGCCTCGCCTTTGCCTTGCCTTTGCCTTGCCTTTGCCTTGCAACACTCCTTTGCTCTTGCCACTGCAATCCGGTTGAGAAGGATTTCAAAGCATCCGACGAGTTTGGAAGGTGGTGGCACTGCCAACACGTTGTCTTGCAGCAGAGAACCTCCAGCAGCCTCATGCAAGGTCTTCCTCCCTTCATTCCTGCCCTGTGATTCCACCAGCTGCTCCAGTGCTTCCTCGGGGATGTGTTGGAGCTGCCCCCGGGCCAGCTCTGGCGCTGGGCACGGGAGGCTGCTCCCTTTTATAGTGCCCCGGGGCATTGTGACCTCAGCGTTGCTGGGTGCTGGCATTGTGACGTGGGGGTGACAGAGCCCCCATGTGCAGCCCCGCCCATCCCCCCTCTGCCCAGCACCCTTTGGAGGAAGCCCTTGAGCCGCTGGCCCCCAATCACTCTCTGTACCTACAAGACAGGGGAGTAATCAACCTAACCATGGCCCTTTTTTGCAAAAATAGAGTCTGGATTTGTTGTCTGTCCAGCCTTATTTCATCTCCTCTCCTCTCCTCTCCTCTCCTCTCCTCTCCTCTCCTCTCCTCTCCTCTCCTCTCCTCTCCTCTCCTCTCCTCTCCTCTCCTCTCCTCTCCTCTCCTCTCCTCTCCTCTCCTCTCCTCTCCTCTCCTCTCCTCTCCTCTCCTCTCCTCTCCTCTCCTCTCCTCTCCTCTCCTCTCCTCTCCTCTCCTCTCTCCACTTTTTGCCTTGCCTTGCCTTGCCTTGCCTTGCCTTGCCTTGCCTTGCCTTGCCTTGCCTTGCCTTGCCTTTGCCTTTGCCTTTGCCTTTGCCTTTGCCTTTGCCTTTGCCTTGCCTTTGCCTTGCCTCGCCTTTGCCTTGCCTTTGCCTTGCCTTTGCCTTGCAACACTCCTTTGCTCTTGCCACTGCAATCCGGTTGAGAAGGATTTCAAAGCATCCGACGAGTTTGGAAGGTGGTGGCTCTGCCAACACGTTGTCTTGCAGCAGAGAACCTCCAGCAGCCTCATGCAAGGTCTTCCTCCCTTCATTCCTGCCCTGTGATTCCACCAGCTGCTCCAGTGCTTCCTCGGGGATGTGTTGGATCTGCCCCCGGGCCAGCTCTGGCGCTGGGCACGGGAGGCTGCTCCCTTTTATAGTGCCCCGGGGCATTGTGACCTCAGCGTTGCTGGGTGCTGGCATTGTGACGTGGGGGTGACAGAGCCCCCATGTGCAGCCCCGCCCATCCCCCCTCTGCCCAGCACCCTTTGGAGGAAGGCCTTGAGCCGCTGGCCCCCAATCACTCTCTGTACCTACAAGACAGGGGAGTAATCAACCTAACCATGGCCCTTTTTTGCAAAAATAGAGACTGGATTTGTTGTCTGTCCAGCCTTATTTCCTCTCCTCTCCTCTCCTCTCCTCTCCTCTCCTCTCCTCTCCTCTCCTCTCCTCTCCTCTCCTCTCCTCTCCTCTCCTCTCCTCTCCTCTCCTCTCCTCTCCTCTCCTCTCCTCTCCTCTCCTCTCCTCTCCTCTCCTCTCCTCTCCTCTCCTCTCCTCTCCTCTCCTCTCCTCTCCTCTCCTATCCTCTCCTCTCCTCTCCTCTCCTCTCCTCTCCTCTCCTCTCCTCTCCTCTCCTCTCCTCTCCTCTCCACTCCTCTCCTCTCCTCTCCTCTCCTCTCCTCTCCTCTCCTCTCCTCTCCTCTCCTCTCCTCTCCTCTCCTCTCCTCTCCTCTCCTCTCCTCTCCTCTCCTCTCCTCTCCTCTCCTCTCCTCTCCTCTCCTCTCTCCACTTTTTGCCTTGCCTTGCCTTGCCTTGCCTTGCCTTGCCTTGCCTTGCCTTGCCTTGCCTTGCCTTGCCTTGCCTTTGCCTTGCCTCGCCTTTGCCTTGCCTTTGCCTTGCCTTTGCCTTGCAACACTCCTTTGCTCTTGCCACTGCAATCCGGTTGAGAAGGATTTCAAAGCATCCGACGAGTTTGGAAGGTGGTGGCTCTGCCAACACGTTGTCTTGCAGCAGAGAACCTCCAGCAGCCTCATGCAAGGTCTTCCTCCCTTCATTCCTGCCCTGTGATTCCACCAGCTGCTCCAGTGCTTCCTCGGGGATGTGTTGGATCTGCCCCCGGGCCAGCTCTGGCGCTGGGCACGGGAGGCTGCTCCCTTTTATAGTGCCCCGGGGCATTGTGACCTCAGCGTTGCTGGGTGCTGGCATTGTGACGTGGGGGTGACAGAGCCCCCATGTGCAGCCCCGCCCATCCCCCCTCTGCCCAGCACCCTTTGGAGGAAGGCCTTGAGCCGCTGGCCCCCAATCACTCTCTGTACCTACAAGACAGGGGAGTAATCAACCTAACCATGGCCCTTTTTTGCAAAAATAGAGACTGGATTTGTTGTCTGTCCAGCCTTATTTCCTCTCCTCTCCTCTCCTCTCCTCTCCTCTCCTCTCCTCTCCTCTCCTCTCCTCTCCTCTCCTCTCCTCTCCTCTCCTCTCCTCTCCTCTCCTCTCCTCTCCTCTCCTCTCCTCTCCTCTCCTCTCCTCTCCTCTCCTCTCCTCTCCTCTCCTCTCCTCTCCACTCCTCTCCTCTCCTCTCCTCTCCTCTCCTCTCCTCTCCTCTCCTCTCCTCTCCTCTCCTCTCCTCTCCTCTCCTCTCCTCTCCTCTCCTCTCCTCTCCTCTCCTCTCCTCTCCTCTCCTCTCCTCTCCTCTCCTCTCCTCTCCTCTCCTCTCCTCTCCTCTCTCCACTTTTTGCCTTGCCTTGCCTTGCCTTGCCTTGCCTTGCCTTGCCTTGCCTTGCCTTGCCTTGCCTTGCCTTTGCCTTTGCCTTTGCCTTTGCCTTTGCCTTTGCCTTTGCCTTGCCTTTGCCTTGCCTCGCCTTTGCCTTGCCTTTGCCTTGCCTTTGCCTTGCAACACTCCTTTGCTCTTGCCACTGCAATCCGGTTGAGAAGGATTTCAAAGCATCCGACGAGTTTGGAAGGTGGTGGCTCTGCCAACACGTTGTCTTGCAGCAGAGAACCTCCAGCAGCCTCATGCAAGGTCTTCCTCCCTTCATTCCTGCCCTGTGATTCCACCAGCTGCTCCAGTGCTTCCTCGGGGATGTGTTGGAGCTGCCCCCGGGCCAGCTCTGGCGCTGGGCACGGGAGGCTGCTCCCTTTTATAGTGCCCCGGGGCATTGTGACCTCAGCGTTGCTGGGTGCTGGCATTGTGACGTGGGGGTGACAGAGCCCCCATGTGCAGCCCCGCCCATCCCCCCTCTGCCCAGCACCCTTTGGAGGAAGCCCTTGAGACGCTGGCCCCCAATCACTCTCTGTACCTACAAGACAGGGGAGTAATCAACCTAACCATGGCCCTTTTTTGCAAAAATAGAGACTGGATTTGTTGTCTGTCCAGCCTTATTTCCTCTCCTCTCCTCTCCTCTCCTCTCCTCTCCTCTCCTCTCCTCTCCTCTCCTCTCCTCTCCTCTCCTCTCCTCTCCTCTCCTCTCCTCTCCTCTCCTCTCCTCTCCTCTCCTCTCCTCTCCTCTCCTCTCCACTCCTCTCCTCTCCTCTCCACTCCTCTCCTCTCCTCTCCTCTCCTCTCCTCTCCTCTCCTCTCCTCTCCTCTCCTCTCCTCTCCTCTCCTCTCCTCTCCTCTCCTCTCCTCTCCTCTCCTCTCCTCTCCTCTCCTCTCCTCTCCTCTCCTCTCCTCTCCTCTCCTATCCTCACTTCTCCTCTCTCCACTTTTTGCCTTGCCTTGCCTTGCCTTGCCTTGCCTTGCCTTGCCTTGCCTTGCCTTGCCTTGCCTTTGCCTTTGCCTTTGCCTTTGCCTTTGCCTTTGCCTTTGCCTTTGCCTTGCCTTTGCCTTGCCTCGCCTTTGCCTTGCCTTTGCCTTGCCTTTGCCTTGCAACACTCCTTTGCTCTTGCCACTGCAATCCGGTTGGAAGCATTTCAAAGCATCAGACGAGTTTGTAAGGTGGTGGCTCTGTCAACAGGTTGTCTTGCAGCAGAGAACCTCCAGCAGCCTCATGCAAGGTCTTCCTCCCTTCATCCCTGCCCTGTGATTCCACCAGCTGCTCCAGTGCTTCCTCGGGGATGTGTTGGAGCTGCCCCCGGGCCAGCTCTGGCGCTGGGCACGGGAGGCTGCTCCCTTTTATAGTGCCCCGGGGCATTGTGACCTCAGCGTTGCTGGGTGCTGGCATTGTGACGTGGGGGTGACAGAGCCCCCATGTGCAGCCCCGCCCATCCCCCCTCTGCCCAGCACCCTTTGGAGGAAGCCCTTGAGACGCTGGCCCCCAATCACTCTCTGTACCTACAAGACAGGGGAGTAATCAACCTAACCATGGCCCTTTTTTGCAAAAATAGAGTCTGGATTTGTTGTCTGTCCAGCCTTATTTCATCTCCTCTCCTCTCCTCTCCTCTCCTCTCCTCTCCTCTCCTCTCCTCTCCTCTCCTCTCCTCTCCTCTCCTCTCCTCTCCTCTCCTCTCCTCTCCTCTCCTCTCCTCACTTCTCCTCTCTCCACTTTTTGCCTTGCCTTGCCTTGCCTTGCCTTGCCTTGCCTTGCCTTTGCCTTTGCCTTTGCCTTTGCCTTTGCCTTTGCCTTTGCCTTTGCCTTTGCCTTGACTCGCCTTTGCCTTGCCTTTGCCTTGCCTTTGCCTTGCAACACTCCTTTGCTCTTGCCACTGCAATCCGGTTGAGAAGGATTTCAAAGCATCCGACGAGTTTGGAAGGTGGTGGCTCTGTCAACACGTTGTCTTGCAGCAGAGAACCTCAAACAGCCTCATGCAAGGTCTTCCTCCCTTCATCCCTGCCCTGTGATTCCACCAGCTGCTCCAGTGCTTCCTCGGGGATGTGTTGGAACTGCCCCCGGGCCAGCTCTGGCGCTGGGCACGGGAGGCTGCTCCCTTTTATATTGCCCCGGGGCATTGTGACCTCAGCGTTGCTGGGTGCTGGCATTGTGACGTGGGGGTGACAGAGCCCCCATGTGCAGCCCCGCCCATCCCCCCTCTGCCCAGCACCCTTTGGAGGAAGCCCTTGAGCTGCTGGCCCCCAATCACTCTCTGTACCTACAAGACAGGGGAGTAATCAACCTAACCATGGCCCTTTATTGCAAAAATAGAGTCTGGATTTGTTGTCTGTCCAGCCTTATTTCATCTCCTCTCCTCTCCTCTCCTCTCCTCTCCTCTCCTCTCCTCTCCTCTCCTCTCCTCTCCTCTCCTCTCCTCTCCTCTCCTCTCCTCTCCTCTCCTCTCCTCTCCTCTCCTCTCCTCTCCTCTCCTCTCCTCTCCTCTCCTCTCCTCACTTCTCCTCTCTCCACTTTTTGCCTTGCCTTGCCTTGCCTTGCCTTGCCTTTGCCTTTGCCTTTGCCTTTGCCTTTGCCTTTGCCTTTGCTTTTGCCTTTGCCTTTGCCTTGACTCGCCTTTGCCTTGCCTTTGCCTTGCCTTTGCCTTGCAACACTCCTTTGCTCTTGCCACTGCAATCCGGTTGAGAAGGATTTCAAAGCATCCGACGAGTTTGGAAGGTGGTGGCTCTGTCAACACGTTGTCTTGCAGCAGAGAACCTCCAGCAGCCTCATGCAAGGTCTTCCTCCCTTCATCCCTGCCCTGTGATTCCACCAGCTGCTCCAGTGCTTCCTCGGGGATGTGTTGGAGCTGCCCCCGGGCCAGCTCTGGCGCTGGGCACGGGAGGCTGCTCCCTTTTATATTGCCCCGGGGCATTGTGACCTCAGCGTTGCTGGGTGCTGGCATTGTGACGTGGGGGTGACAGAGCCCCCATGTGCAGCCCCGCCCATCCCCCCTCTGCCCAGCACCCTTTGGAGGAAGCCCTTGAGCTGCTGGCCCCCAATCACTCTCTGTACCTACAAGACAGGGGAGTAATCAACCTAACCATGGCCCTTTATTGCAAAAATAGAGTCTGGATTTGTTGTCTGTCCAGCCTTATTTCATCTCCTCTCCTCTCCTCTCCTCTCCTCTGCTCTCCTCTCCTCTCCTCTCCTCTCCTCTCCTCTCCTCTCCTCTCCTCTCCTCTCCTCTCCTCTCCTCTCCTCTCTTCTCCTCACTTCTCCTCTCTCCACTTTTTGCCTTGCCTTGCCTTGCCTTGCCTTGCCTTGCCTTGCCTTTGCCTTTGCCTTTGCCTTTGCCTTTGCCTTTGCCTTTGCCTTTGCCTTTGCCTTTGCCTTTGCCTTTGCCTTGCCTTTGCCTTTGCCTTGCATCGCCTTTGCCTTGCCTTTGCCTTGCCTTTGCCTTTGCCTTGCAACACTCCTTTGCTCTTGCCACTGCAATCCGGTTGAGAAGGATTTCAAAGCATCCGACGAGTTTGGAAGGTGGTGGCTCTGTCAACACGTTGTCTTGCAGCAGAGAACCTCCAGCAGCCTCATGCAAGGTCTTCCTACCTTCATCCCTGCCCTGTGATTCCACCAGCTGCTCCAGTGCTTCCTCGGGGATGTGTTGGAGCTGCCCCCGGGCCAGCTCTGGCGCTGGGCACGGGAGGCTGCTCCCTTTTATAGTGCCCCGGGGCATTGTGACCTCAGCGTTGCTGGGTGCTGGCATTGTGACGTGGGGGTGACAGAGCCCCCATGTGCAGCCCCGCCCATCCCCCCTCTGCCCAGCACCCTTTGGAGGAAGCCCTTGAGCCGCTGGCCCCCAATCACTCTCTGTACCTACAAGACAGGGGAGTAATCAACCTAACCATGACCCTTTTTTGCAAAAATAGAGTCTGGATTTGTTGTCTGTCCAGCCTTATTCTTATTTCCTCTCCTCTCCTCTCCTCTCCTCTCCTCTCCTCTCCTCTCCTCTCCTCTCCTCTCCTCTCCTCACTTCTCCTCTCTCCACTTTTTGCCTTGCCTTGCCTTGCCTTGCCTTGCCTTGCCTTGCCTTGCCTTGCCTTGCCTTGCCTTGCCTTGCCTTGCCTTTGCCTTGCCTTTGCCTTGCCTTGCCTTTGCCTTTGCCTTGCCTTTGCCTTGCCTTTGCCTTGCAACACTCCTTTGCTCTTGCCACTGCAATCCGGTTGAGAAGGATTTCAAAGCATCCAACGAGTTTGGAAGGTGGTGGCTCTGTCAACACGTTGTCTTGCAGCAGAGAACCTCCAGCAGCCTCATGCAAGGTCTTCCTACCTTCATCCCTGCCCTGTGATTCCACCAGCTGCTCCAGTGCTTCCTCGGGGATGTGTTGGAGCTGCCCCCGGGCCAGCTCTGGCGCTGGGCACGGGAGGCTGCTCCCTTTTATAGTGCCCCGGGGCATTGTGACTTCAGCGTTGCTGGGTGCTGGCATTGTGACGTGGGGGTGACAGAGCCCCCATGTGCAGCCCCGCCCATCCCCCCTCTGCCCAGCACCCTTTGGAGGAAGCCCTTGAGACGCTGGCCCCCAATCACTCTCTGTACCTACAAGACAGGGGAGTAATCAACCTAACCATGGCCCTTTTTTTGCAAAAATAGAGTCTGGATTTGTTGTCTGTCCAGCCTTATTTCCTCTCCTCTCCTCTCCTCTCCTCTCCTCTCCTCTCCTCTCCTCTCCTCTCCTCTCCTCTCCTCTCCTCTCCTCTCCTCTCCTCTCCTCTCCTCTCCTCTCCTCTCCTCTCCTCTCCTCTCCTCTCCTCTCCTCTCCTCTCCTCTCCTCTCCTCTCCTCACTTCTCCTCTCTCCACTTTTTGCCTTGCCTTGCCTTGCCTTGCCTTGCCTTGCCTTGCCTTGCCTTGCCTTGCCTTGCCTTGCCTTGCCTTTGCCTTGCCTTTGCCTTGCCTTGCCTTTGCCTTTGCCTTGCCTTTGCCTTGCAACACTCCTTTGCTCTTGCCACTGCAATCCGGTTGAGAAGGATTTCAAAGCATCCGACGAGTTTGGAAGGTGGTGGCTCTGTCAACACGTTGTCTTGCAGCAGAGAACCTCCAGCAGCTTCATGCAAGGTTTTCTTCATCCCTGCCCTGTGATTCCACCAGCTGCTCCAGTGCTTCCTCGGGGATGTGTTGGAGCTGCCCCCGGGCCAGCTCTGGCGCTGGGCACGGGAGGCTGCTCCCTTTTATAGTGCCCCGGGGCATTGTGACCTCAGCGTTGCTGGGTGCTGGCATTGTGACGTGGGGGTGACAGAGACCCCATGTGCAGCCCCGCCCATCCCCCCTCTGCCCAGCACCCTTTGGAGGAAGCCCTTGAGACGCTGGCCCCCAATCACTCTCTGTACCTACAAGACAGGGGAGTAATCAATCTAACCATGGCCCTTTTTTGCAAAAATAGAGTCTGGATTTGTTGTCTGTCCAGCCTTATTTCATCTCCTCTCCTCTCCTCTCCTCTCCTCTCCTCTCCTCTCCTCTCCTCTCCTCTCCTCTCCTCTCCTCTCCTCTCCTCTCCACTCCTCTCCTCTCCTCTCCTCTCCTCTCCTCTCCTCTCCTCTCCTCTCCTCTCCTCTCCTCTCCCCTCCTCTCCTCTCCTCTCCTCTCCTCTCCTCTCCTCTCTTCTCCTCTCTCCACTTTTTCCCTTTTGTTCTCTCCCCATAGTGAGTCAAATAACAAAAAGAATATTTGCCTGAAAGGACAGTGGAATTTCAGCTCCAAAACCACTTTCAAGGACACACAACACAATGGATACATCTGTTTCATTTTTTAATTTATTTTATTTCATTTTATTTAGTCTTATTTTTTTTTAGTTTTGTTTTCTTTTGTTGCCCTCTCCTCTCTTCTCCTTTCTTCTCCTTCTTCTGTGGTCTTGCCTTTGCCTTGCCTTGCCTTGCCTTGCCTTGCCTTGCCTTGCCTTGCTTTTGCCTTGGCTTTGCCTTTGCCTTTGTCTTTGCCTTTGCCTTTGCCTTTGCCTTTGCCTTTGCCTTTGCCTTTGCCTTTGCCTTGCAACACTCCTTTGCTCTTGCCACTGCAATCCGGTTGAGAAGGATTTCAAAGCATCCGATGAGTTTGGAAGGTCTGTCAACAGGTTGTCTTGCAGGAGAGAACCTCCAGCAGCCTCATGCAAGGTCTTCCTCCCTTCATCCCTGCCCTGTGATTCCACCAGCTGCTCCAGTGCTTCCTCGGGGATGTGTTGGAGCTGCCCCCGGGCCAGCTCTGGCGCTGGGCACGGGAGGCTGCTCCCTTTTATAGTGCCCCGGGGCATTGTGACCTCAGCGTTGCCGGGTGCTGGCATTGTGACGTGGGGGTGACAGAGCCCCCATGTGCAGCCCCGCCCATCCCCCCTCTGCCCAGCACCCTTTGGAGGAAGCCCTTGAGACGCTGGCCCCCAATCACTCTCTGTACCTACAAGACAGGGGAGTAATCAACCTAACCATGGCCCTTTTTTGCAAAAATAGAGTCTGGATTTGTTGTCTGTCCAGCCTTATTTCATCTCCTCTCCTCTCCTCTCCTCTCCTCTCCTCTCCTCTCCTCTCCTCTCCTCTCCTCTCCTCTCCTCTCCTCTCCTCACTTCTCCTCTCTCCACTTTTTCCCTTTTCTTCTCTCCCCATAGTGAGTCAAATAACAAAAAGAATATTTGCATGAAAGGACAGTGGAATTTCAGCTCCAAAACCACTTTCAAGGACACACAACACAATGGATACATCTGTTTCATTTTTTAATTTATTTTATTTCATTTTATTTAGTCTTATTTTTTTTTTAGTTTTGTTTTCTTTTGTTGCCCTCTCCTCTCTTCTCCTTTCTTCTCCTTCTTCTGTGGTCTTGCCTTTGCCTTGCCTTGCCTTGCCTTGCCTTGCCTTGCCTTGCCTTGCCTTGCCTTGCCTTGCCTTGCCTTGCCTTGCCATGCCTTGCCTTGCCTTGCCTTGCCTTGCCTTCCCTTGCCTTTGCCTTGCCTTGCCTTGCCTTGCCTTTGCCTTGCCTTGCCTTGCCTTGCCTTTGCCTTGCCTTGCCTTGCCTTGCCTTTGCCTTGCCTTGCCTTGCCTTGCCTTGCCTTTGCCTTGCCTTGCCTTGCCTTGCCTTTGCCTTGCCTTGCCTTTGCCTTGCCTTGCCTTGCCTTGCCTTTGCCTTGCCTTGCCTTGCCTTGCCTTGCCTTTGCCTTGCCTTGCCTTGCCTTGCCTTTGCCTTGCCTTGCCTTGCCTTGCCTTTGCCTTGCCTTGCCTTGCCTTTGCCTTGCCTAGCCTTGCCTTGCCTTTGCCTTGCCTTGCCTTGCCTTGCCTTTGCCTTGCCTTGCCTTGCCTTGCCTTTGCCTTGCCTTGCCTTCCCTTGCCTTTGCCTTGCCTTGCCTTCCCTTGCTGCCTTGCCTTGCCTTTGCCTTGCCTTGCCCTGCCTTGCCTTTGCCTTGCCTTGCCTTGCCTTGCCTTTGCCTTGCCTTGCCTTGCCTTGCCTTTGCCTTGCCTTGCCTTGCCTTTGCCTTGCCTAGCCTTGCCTTGCCTTTGCCTTGCCTTGCCTTGCCTTGCCTTTGCCTTGCCTTGCCTTGCCTTGCCTTGCCTTGCCTTGCCTTGCCTTGCCTTTGCCTTGCCTTGCCTTGCCTTGCCTTTGCCTTGCCTTGCCTTGCCTTGCCTTTGCCTTGCCTTGCCTTGCCTTGCCTTTGCCTTGCCTTGCCTTGCCTTGCCTTTGCCTTGCCTTGCCTTGCCTTGCCTTTGCCTTGCCTTGCCTTGCCTTGCCTTGCCTTGCCTTGCCTTGCCTTGCCTTGCCTTGCCTTGCCTTGCCTTGCCTTTGCCTTGCCTTGCCTTGCCTTGCCTTTGCCTTGCCTTGCCTTTGCCTTGCCTTGCCTTGCCTTGCCTTTGCCTTGCCTTGCCTTGCCTTGCCTTGCCTTGCCTTGCCTTGTCTTGCCTTGCCTTGCCTTTGCCTTGCCTTGCCTTGCCTTTGCCTTCCCTTGCCTTGCCTTGCCTTTGCCTTTGCCTTGCCCTGCCTTGCCTTGCCTTGCCTTGCCTTGCCTTGCCTTGCCTTGCCTTTGCCTTGCCCTGCCTTGCCTTGCCTTGCCTTGCCTTGCCTTGCCTTTGCCTTGCCTTTGCCTTTGCCTTTGCCTTTGCCTTTGCCTTTGCCTTGCCTTTGCCTTTGCCTTTGCCTTGCCTTTGCCTTTGCCTTTGCCTTTGCTTTTGCCTTGCAACACTCCTTTGCTCTTGCCACTGCAATCCGGTTGAGAAGAATTTCAAAGCATCTGACGAGTTTGGAAGGTGGTGGCTCTGTCAACAGGTTGTCTTGCAGCAGAGAACCTCCAGCAGCCTCATGCAAGGTCTTCCTCCCTTCATCCCTGCCCTGTGATTCCACCAGCTGCTCCAGTGCTTCCTCGGGGATGTGTTGGAGCTGCCCCCGGGCCAGCTCTGGCGCTGGGCACGGGAGGCTGCTCACTTTTATAGTGCCCTGGGGCATTGTGACCTCAGCGTTGCCGGGTGCTGGCATTGTGACGTGGCGGTGACAGAGCCCCCATGTGCAGCCCCGCCCATCCCCCCTCTGCCCAGCACCCTTTGGAGGAAGCCCTTGAGACGCTGGCCCCCAATCACTCTCTGTACCTACAAGACAGGGGAGTAATCAACCTAACCATGGCCCTTTTTTGCAAAAATAGAGTCTGGATTTGTGGTCTGTCCAGCCTTATTTCATCTCCTCTCCTCTCCTCTCCTCTCCTCTCCTCTCCTCTCCTCTCCTCTCCTCTCCTCTCCTCTCCTCTCCTCTCCTCTCCTCTCCTCTCCTCTCCTCACTTCTCCTCTCTCCACGTTTTCCCTTTTCTTCTCTCCCCATAGTGAGTCAAATAACAAAAAGAATATTTGCCTGAAAGGACAGTGGAATTTCAGCTCCAAAACCACTTTCAAGGACACACAACACAATGGATACATCTGTTTCATTTCTTAATTTATTTTATTTCATTTTATTTAGTCTTATTTTTTTTTTAGTTTTGTTTTCTTTTGTTGCCCTCTCCTCTCTTCTCCTTACTTCTCCTTCTTCTGTGGTCTTGCCTTTGCCTTGCCTTGCCTTGCCTTGCCTTGCCTTGCCTTGCCTTGCCTTGCCTTGCCTTGCCTTGCCTTGCCTTGCCTTTGCCTTGCCTTTGCCTTTGACTTTGCCTTTGCCTTTGCCTTTGCCTTTGCCTTTTCCTTGCCTTGCCTTGCCTTGCCTTGCCTTGCCTTGCCTTGC
>NW_027043274.1:35000-40000 GCF_036013475.1 Columba livia
TTACCTTTGCCTTTGCCTTTGCCTTTGCCTTTGCCTTTGCCTTTGCCTTTACCTTTGCTTTTGCCTTGCAACACTCCTTTGCTCTTGCCACTGCAATCCGGTTGAGAAGGATTTCAAAGCATCTGACGAGTTTGGAAGGTGGTGGCTCTGTCAACAGGTTGTCTTGCAGCAGAGAACCTCCAGCAGCCTCATGCAAGGTCTTCCTCCCTTCATCCCTGCCCTGTGATTCCACCAGCTGCTCCAGTGCTTCCTCGGGGATGTGTTGGAGCTGCCCCCGGGCCAGCTCTGGCGCTGGGCACGGGAGGCTGCTCCCTTTTATAGTGCCCCGGGGCATTGTGACCTCAGCGTTGCCTGGTGCTGGCATTGTGACGTGATGGTGACAGAGCCCCCATGTGCAGCCCCGCCCATCCCCCCTCTGCCCAGCACCCTTTGGAGGAAGCCCTTGAGACGCTGGCCCCCAATTCCTCTCTGTACCTACAAGACAGGGGAGTAATCAACCTAACCATGGCCCTTTTTTGCAAAAATAGAGTCTGGATTTGTTGTCTGTCCAGCCTTATTTCATCTCCTCTCCTCTCCTCTCCTCTCCTCTCCTCTCCTCTCCTCTCCTCTCCTCTCCTCTCCTCTCCTCTCCTCTCCTCTCCTCTCCTCTCCTCTCCTCTCCTCTCCCCTCCTCTCCTCACTTCTCCTCTCTCCACTTTTTCCCTTTTCTTCTCTCCCCATAGTGAGTCAAATAACAAAAAGAATATTTGCATGAAAGGACAGTGGAATTTCAGCTCCAAAACCACTTTCAAGGACACACAACACAATGGATACATCTGTTTCATTTTTTAATTTATTTTATTTCATTTTATTTAGTCTTATTTTTTTTTTAGTTTTGTTTTCTTTTGTTGCCCTCTCCTCTCTTCTCCTTTCTTCTCCTTATTCTGTGGTCTTGCCTTTTCCTTGCCTTGCCTTGCCTTGCCTTGCCTTGCCTTGCCTTGCCTTGCCTTGCCTTGCCTTGCCTTGCCTTGCCTTTGCCTTGCCTTGCCTTGCCTTGCCTTTGCCTTGCCTTGCCTTGCCTTGCCTTTGCCTTGCCTTGCCTTGCCTTGCCTTTGACTTGCCTTGCCTTGCCTTGCCTTGCCTTTGCCTTGCCTTGCCTTTGCCTTGCCTTGCCTTGCCTTGCCTTTGCCTTGCCTTGCCTTGCCTTGCCTTTGCCTTGCCTTGCCTTGCCTTGCCTTTGCCTTGCCTTGCCTTGCCTTGCCTTTGCCTTGCCTTGCCTTGCCTTGCCTTTGCCTTGCCTTGCCTTGCCTTGCCTTTGCCTTGCCTTGCCTTGCCTTGCCTTTGCCTTGCCTTGCCTTGCCTTTGCCTTGCCTTGCCTTGCCTTGCCTTTGCCTTGCCTTGCCTTGCCTTGCCTTTGCCTTGCCTTGCCTTGCCTTGCCTTGCCTTTGCCTTGCCCTGCCTTGCCTTGCCTTGCCTTGCCTTGCCTTGCCTTGCCTTGCCTTGCCTTGCCTTGCCTTTGCCTTGCCTTTGCCTTTGCCTTTGCCTTTGCCTTTGCCTTTGCCTTTGCCTTTGCCTTGCCTTTGCATTTGCCTTTGCGTTGCCTTTGCCTTTGCCTTTGACTTTGCCTTTGCCTTTGCCTTTGCCTTTGCCTTTGCCTTTGCCTTTGCCTTTGCCTTTGCTTTTGCCTTGCAAGACTCCTTTGCTCTTGCCACTGCAATCCGGTTGAGAAGGATTTCAAAGCATCTGACGAGTTTGGAAGGTGGTGGCTCTGTCAACAGGTTGTCTTGCAGCAGAGAACCTCCAGCAGCCTCATGCAAGGTTTTCCTCCCTTCATCCCTGCCCTGTGATTCCACCAGCTGCTCCAGTGCTTCCTCGGGGATGTGTTGGAGCTGCCCCCGGGCGAGCTCTGGCGCTGGGCACGGGAGGCTGCTCCCTTTTATAGTGCCCCGGGGCATTGTGACCTCAGCGTTGCCGGGTGCTGGCATTGTGACGTGGGGGTGACAGAGCCCCCATGTGCAGCCCCGCCCATCCCCCCTTTGCCCAGCACACTTTGGAGGAAGCTCTTGAGACGCTGGCCCTCAATCACTCTCTGTACCTAGAAGACAGGGGAGTAATCAACCTAACCATGGCCCTTTTTTGCAAAAATAGAGTCTGGATTTGTTGTCTGTCCAGCCTTATTTCATCTCCTCTCCTCTCCTCTCCTCTCCTCTCCTCTCCTCTCCTCTCCTCTCCTCTCCTCTCCTCTCCTCTCCTCTCCTCTCCTCTCCTCTCCTCTCCTCTCCTCTCCTCTCCTCACTTCTCCTCTCTCCACTTTTTGCCTTGCCTTGCCTTGCCTTGCCTTGCCTTGCCTTGCCTTGCCTTGCCTTTGCCTTTGCCTTTGCCTTTGCCTTTGCCTTTGCCTTTGCCTTTGCCTTGCCTTTGCCTTGCCTTGCCTTGCCTTGCCTTGCCTTGCCTTTGCCTTGCAACATTCCTTTGCTCTTGCCACTGCAATCCGGTTGAGAAGGATTTCAAAGCATCCGACGAGTTTGGAAGGTGGTGGCTCTGTCAACACGTTGTCTTGCAGCAGAGAACCTCCAGCCGCCTCATGCAAAGTCTTCCTACCTTAATCCCTGCCCTGTGATTCCACCAGCTGCTCCAGTGCTTCCTCGGGGATGTGTTGGAGCTGCCCCCGGGCCAGCTCTGGCGCTGGGCACGGGAGGCTGCTCCCTTTTATAGTGCCCCGGGGCATTGTGACCTCAGCGTTGCCGGGTGCTGGCATTGTGACGTGGGGGTGACAGAGCCCCCATGTGCAGCCCCGCCCATCCCCCCTCTGCCCAGCACCCTTTGGAGGAAGCCCTTGAGACGCTGGCCCCCAATCTCTCTCTGTACCTACAAGACAGGGGAGTAATCAACCTAACCATGGCCCTTTTTTGCAAAAATAGAGTCTGGATTTGTTGTCTGTCCAGCCTTATTTCATCTCCTCTCCTCTCCTCTCCTCTCCTCTCCTCTCCTCTCCTCTCCTCTCCTCTCCTCTCCTCTCCTCTCCTCTCCTCTCCTCTCCTCTCCTCACTTCTCCTCTCTCCAATTTTACCTCTTTTTCTCTCCCCATAGTGAGTCAAAGAACAAAAAGAGTATTTGCCTGAAAGGACAGTGGAATTTCAGCTCCAAAACCACTTTCAAGGACACATAACACAATGGATGCATCTATTTCATTTTTTAAATTATATTATTTCATTTTATTTAGTCTTATTTTTTTTTTAGTTTTGTTTCCTTTTCTTGCCCTCTCCTCTCTTCTCCTTTCTTCTCCTTCTTCTGTGGTCTTGCCTTGCCTTGCCTTGCCTTGCCTTGCCTTGCCTTGCCTTGCCTTTGCCTTTGCCTTTGCCTTTGCCTTTGCCTTTGCCTTTGCCTTTGCCTTTGCCTTGCCTTGCCTTGCCTTGCCTTTGCCTTTGCCTTTGCCTTGCATTTGCCTTTGCCTTTGCCTTTGCCTTGCCTTTGCCTTTGCCTTTGCCTTGCAACACTCCTTTGCTCTTGCCACTGCAATCCGGTTGAGAAGGATTTCAAAGCATCCGACGAGTTTGGAAGGTGGTGGCTCTGTCAACACGTTGTCTTGCAGCAGAGAACCTCCAGCAGCCTCATGCAAGGTCTTCCTCCCTTCATCCCTGCCCTGTGATTCCACCAGCTGCTCCAGTGCTTCCTCGGGGATGTGTTGGAGCTGCCCCCAGGCCAGCTCTGGCGCTGGGCACGGGAGGCTGCTCCCTTTTATAGTGCCCCAGGGCATTGTGACCTCAGCGTTGCTGGGTGCTGGCATTGTGACGTGGGGGTGACAGAGCCCCCATGTGCAGCCCCGCCCATCCCCCCTCTGCCCAGCATCCTTTGGAGGAAGCCCTTGAGCCGCTGGCCCCGAATCACTCTCTGTACCTACAAGACAGGGGAGTAATCAACCTAACCATGGCCCTTTTTTGCAAAAATAGAGTCTGGATTTGTTGTCTGTCCAGCCTTATTTCATCTCCTCTCCTCTCCTCTCCTCTCCTCTCCTCTCCTCTCCTCTCCTCTCCTCTCCTCTCCTCTCCTCTCCTCTCCTCTCCTCTCCTCTCCTCTCCTCTCCTCTCCTCTCCTCTCCTCTCCTCTCCTCTCCTCTCCTCTCCTCTCCTCTCCTCTCCTCTCCTCTCCTCTCCTCTCCTCTCCTCTCTTCTCCTCTCTCCACTTCTTGCCTTGCCTTGCCTTGCCTTGCCTTGCCTTGCCTTGCCTTGCCTTGCCTTGCCTTGCCTTGCCTTGCCTTGCCTTGCCTTGCCTTGCCTTGCCTTGCATTGCCTTGCCTTGCCTTGCCTTGCCTTGCCTTGCCGTGCCTTGCCTTGCCTTGCCTTGCCCTTGCCTTGCCTTGCCTTGCCTTGCCTTGCCATGCCTTGCCCTTGCCTTGCCTTTGCCTTTGCCTTTGCCTTTGCCTTTGCCTTTGCCTTTGCCTTTGCCTTTGCCTTTGCCTTTGCCTTTGCTTTTGCCTTGCAACACTCCTTTGCTCTTGCCACTGCAATCCGGTTGAGAAGGATTTCAAAGCATCTGACGAGTTTGGAAGGTGGTGGCTCTGTCAACAGGTTGTCTTGCAGCAGAGAACCTCCAGCAGCCTCATGCAAGGTCTTCCTCCCTTCATCCCTGCCCTGTGATTCCACCAGCTGATCCAGTGCTTCCTCGGGGATGTGTTGGAGCTGCCCCCAGGCCAGCTCTGGCGCTGGGCACGGGAGGCTGCTCCCTTTCATAGTGCCCCGGGGCATTGTGACCTCAGCGTTGCCGGGTGCTGGCATTGTGACGTGGGGGTGACAGAGCCCCCATGTGCAGCCCCGCCCATCCCCCCTCTGCCCAGCACCCTTTGGAGGAAGCCCTTGAGACGCTGGCCCCCAGTCACTCTCTGTACCTACAAGACAGGGGAGTAATCAACCTAACCATGGCCCTTTTTTGCAAAAATAGAGTCTGGATTTGTTGTCTGTCCAGCCTTATTTCATCTCCTCTCCTCTCCTCTCCTCTCCTCTCCTCTCCTCTCCTCTCCTCTC
>NW_027043274.1:45000-107500 GCF_036013475.1 Columba livia
ACTTTTTCCCTTTTCTTCTCTCCCCATAGTGAGTCAAATAACAAAAAGAATATTTGCATGAAAGGACAGTGGAATTTCAGCTCCAAAACCACTTTCAAGGACACACAACACAATGGATACATCTGTTTCATTTTTTAATTTATTTTATTTCATTTTATTTAGTCTTATTTTTTTTTTAGTTTTGTTTTCTTTTGTTGCCCTCTCCTCTCTTCTCCTTTCTTCTCCTTATTCTGTGGTCTTGCCTTTTCCTTGCCTTGCCTTGCCTTGCCTTGCCTTGCCTTGCCTTGCCTTGCCTTGCCTTGCCTTGCCTTGCCTTGCCTTGCCTTGCCTTTGCCTTGCCTTGCCTTGCCTTGCCTTTGCCTTGCCTTGCCTTGCCTTGCCTTTGCCTTGCCTTGCCTTGCCTTGCCTTTGACTTGCCTTGCCTTGCCTTGCCTTGCCTTTGCCTTGCCTTGCCTTTGCCTTGCCTTGCCTTGCCTTGCCTTTGCCTTGCCTTGCCTTGCCTTGCCTTTGCCTTGCCTTGCCTTGCCTTGCCTTTGCCTTGCCTTGCCTTGCCTTGCCTTTGCCTTGCCTTGCCTTGCCTTGCCTTTGCCTTGCCTTGCCTTGCCTTGCCTTTGCCTTGCCTTGCCTTGCCTTGCCTTTGCCTTGCCTTGCCTTGCCTTTGCCTTGCCTTGCCTTGCCTTGCCTTTGCCTTGCCTTGCCTTGCCTTGCCTTTGCCTTGCCTTGCCTTGCCTTGCCTTGCCTTTGCCTTGCCCTGCCTTGCCTTGCCTTGCCTTGCCTTGCCTTGCCTTGCCTTGCCTTGCCTTGCCTTGCCTTTGCCTTGCCTTTGCCTTTGCCTTTGCCTTTGCCTTTGCCTTTGCCTTTGCCTTTGCCTTGCCTTTGCATTTGCCTTTGCGTTGCCTTTGCCTTTGCCTTTGACTTTGCCTTTGCCTTTGCCTTTGCCTTTGCCTTTGCCTTTGCCTTTGCCTTTGCCTTTGCCTTTGCCTTTGCTTTTGCCTTGCAAGACTCCTTTGCTCTTGCCACTGCAATCCGGTTGAGAAGGATTTCAAAGCATCTGACGAGTTTGGAAGGTGGTGGCTCTGTCAACAGGTTGTCTTGCAGCAGAGAACCTCCAGCAGCCTCATGCAAGGTTTTCCTCCCTTCATCCCTGCCCTGTGATTCCACCAGCTGCTCCAGTGCTTCCTCGGGGATGTGTTGGAGCTGCCCCCGGGCGAGCTCTGGCGCTGGGCACGGGAGGCTGCTCCCTTTTATAGTGCCCCGGGGCATTGTGACCTCAGCGTTGCCGGGTGCTGGCATTGTGACGTGGGGGTGACAGAGCCCCCATGTGCAGCCCCGCCCATCCCCCCTTTGCCCAGCACACTTTGGAGGAAGCTCTTGAGACGCTGGCCCTCAATCACTCTCTGTACCTAGAAGACAGGGGAGTAATCAACCTAACCATGGCCCTTTTTTGCAAAAATAGAGTCTGGATTTGTTGTCTGTCCAGCCTTATTTCATCTCCTCTCCTCTCCTCTCCTCTCCTCTCCTCTCCTCTCCTCTCCTCTCCTCTCCTCTCCTCTCCTCTCCTCTCCTCTCCTCTCCTCTCCTCATCTCCTCTCCTCTCCTCTCCTCTCCTCTCCTCTCCTCTCCTCACTTCTCCTCTCTCCACTTTTTGCCTTGCCGTGCCTTGCCTTGCCTTGCCTTGCCTTGCCTTGCCTTGCCTTGCCTTGCCTTTGCCTTGCCTTTGCCTTTGCCTTTGCCTTTGCCTTTGCCTTTGCCTTTGCCTTTGCCCTTGCGTTTGCCTTTGCCTTTGCCTTTGCCTTTGCCTTTGCCTTGCAGCACTCCTTTGCTCTTGCCACTGCAATCCGGTTGAGAAGGATTTCAAAGCATCCGACGAGTTTGGAAGGTGGTGGCTCTGTCAACACGTTGTCTTGCAGCAGAGAACCTCCAGCAGCCTCATGCAAGGTCTTCCTCCCTTCATCCCTGCCCTGTGATTCCACCAGCTGCTCCAGTGCTTCCTCGGGGATGTGTTGGAGCTGCCCCCGGGCCAGCTCTGGCGCTGGGCACGGGAGGATGCTCCCTTTTATAGTGCCCCGGGGCATTGTGACCTCAGCGTTGCTGGGTGCTGGCATTGTGACGTGGGGGTGACAGAGCCCCCATGTGCAGCCCCGCCCATCCCCCCTCTGCCCAGCACCCTTTGGAGGAAGCCCTTGAGCCGCTGGCCCCCAATCACTCTCTGTACCTACAAGACAGGGGAGTAATCAACCTAACCATGGCCCTTTTTTGCAAAAATAGAGTCTGGATTTGTTGTCTGTACAGCCTTATTTCATCTCCTCTCCTCTCCTCTCCTCTCCTCTCCTCTCCTCTCCTCTCCTCTCCTCTCCTCTCCTCTCCTCTCCTCACTTCTCCTCTCTCCACTTTTTCCCTTTTCTTCTCTCGCCATAGTGAGTCAAATAACAAAAAGAATATTTGCCTGAAAGGACAGTGGAATTTCAGCTCCAAAACCACTTTCAAGGACACACAACACAATGGATACATCTGTATCATTTTTTAATTTATTTTATTTCATTTTATTTAGTCTTATTTTTTTTTTAGTTTTGTTTTCTTTTGTTGCCCTCTCCTCTCTTCTCCTTTCTTCTCCTTCTTCTGTGGTCTTGCCTTTGCCTTGCCTTGCCTTGCCTTGCCTTGCCTTGCCTTGCCTTGCCTTGCCTTTGCCTTTGCCTTTGCCTTTGCCTTTGCCTTTGCCTTTGCCTTTGCCTTGCCTTGCCTTGCCTTGCCTTTGCCTTTGCCTTTGCCTTGCATTTGCCTTTGCCTTTGCCTTTGCCTTGCATTTGCCTTTGCCTTTGCCTTTGCCTTTGCCTTGCCTTGCCTTTGCCTTGCCTTTGCCTTGCAACACTCCTTTGCTCTTGCCACTGCAATCCGGTTGAGAAGGATTTCAAAGCATCCGACGAGTTTGGAAGGTGGTGGCTCTGTCAACACGTTGTCTTGCAGCAGAGAACCTCCAGCAGCCTCATGCAAGGTCTTCCTCCCTTCATCCCTGCCCTGTGATTCCACCAGCTGCTCCAGTGCTTCCTCGGGGATGTGTTGGAGCTGCCCCCAGGCCAGCTCTGGCGCTGGGCACGGGAGGCTGCTCCCTTTTATAGTGCCCTAGGGCATTGTGACCTCAGCGTTGCTGGGTGCTGGCATTGTGACGTGGGGGTGACAGAGCCCCCATGTGCAGCCCCGCCCATCCCCCCCTCTGCCCAGCATCCTTTGGAGGAAGCCCTTGAGACGCTGGCCCCCAATCACTCTCTGTACCTACAAGACAGGGGAGTAATCAACCTAACCATGGCCCTTTTTTGCAAAAATAGAGTCTGGATTTGTTGTCTGTCCAGCCTTATTTCATCTCCTCTCCTCTCCTCTCCTCTCCTCTCCTCTCCTCTCCTCTCCTCTCCTCTCCTCTCCTCTCCTCTCCTCTCCTCTCCTCTCCTCTCCTCTCCTCTCCTCTCCTCTCCTCTCCTCTCCTCTCCTCTCCTCTCCTCTCCTCTCCTCTCCTCTCCTCTCCTCTCCTCTCCTCTCCTCTCCTCTCCTCTCCTCTCCTCTCCTCTCCTCTCCTCTCCTCTCCTCTCCTCTCCTCTCCTCTCCTCTCCTCTCTTCTCCTCTCTCCACTTCTTGCCTTGCCTTGCCTTGCCTTGCCTTGCCTTGCCTTGCCTTGCCTTGCCTTGCCTTGCCTTGCCTTGCCTTGCCTTGCCTTGCCTTGCCTTGCCTTGCCTTGCCTTGCCTTGCCTTGCCTTGCCTTGCCGTGCCTTGCCTTGCCTTGCCTTGCCCTTGCCTTGCCTTGCCTTGCCTTGCCTTGCCATGCCTTGCCCTTGCCTTGCCTTTGCCTTTGCCTTTGCCTTTGCCTTTGCCTTTGCCTTTGCCTTTGCCTTTGCCTTTGCCTTTGCCTTGCCTTTGCCTTGCCTTGCCCTTGCCTTGCCCTTGCCTTGCCCTTGCCTGCCCTTGCCTTGCCTTGCCTTGCTTGCCTTGCCTTGCCTTGCCCTTGCCTTGCCTTGCCTTGCCTTGCCTTGCCTTGCCTTGCCCTTGCCTTGCCTTGCCTTGCCTTGCCTTGCCTTGCCTTGCCTTGCCTTGCCCTTGCCTTGCCTTGACTTGCCTTGCCTTGCCTTGCCTTGCCTTGCCCTTGCCTTGCCTTTGCCTTTGCCTTTGCCTTTGCCTTTGCCTTTGCCTTGCCTTTGCCTTTGCCTTTGCCTTTGCCCTTGCCTTTAGCCTTGCAACACTCCTTTGCTCTTGCCACTGCAATCCGTTTGAGAAGGATTTCAAAGCATCCGATGAGTTTGGAAGGTCTGTCAACAGGTTGTCTTGCAGCAGAGAACCTCCAGCAGCCTCATGCAAGGTCTTCCTACCTTCATCCCTGCCCTGTGATTCCACCAGCTGCTCCAGTGCTTCCTCGGGGATGTGTTGGAGCTGCCCCCGGGCCAGCTCTGGCGCTGGGCACGGGAGGCTGCTCCCTTTTATAGTGCCCCGGGGCATTGTGACCTCAGCGTTGCCGGGTGCTGGCATTGTGACGTGGGGGTGACAGAGCCCCCATGTGCAGCCCCGCCCATCCCCCCTCTGCCCAGCACCCTTTGGAGGAAGCCCTTGAGACGCTGGCCCCCAATCACTCTCTGTACCTACAAGACAGGGGAGTAATCAACCTAACCATGGCCCTTTTTTGCAAAAATAGAGTCTGGATTTGTGGTCTGTCCAGCCTTATTTCATCTCCTCTCCTCTCCTCCTCTCCTCTCCTCTCCTCTCTCTCCTCTCCTCTCTCTCCTCTCCTCTCCTCTCCTCTCCTCTCCTCTCCTCTCCTCTCCTCTCCTCTCCTCTCCTCTCCTCTCCTCACTTCTCCTCTCTCCACTTTTTCCCTTTTCTTCTCTCCCCATAGTGAGTCAAATAACAAAAAGAATATTTGCCTGAAAGGACAGTGGAATTTCACCTCCAAAACCACTTTCAAGGACACACAACACAATGGATACATCTGTTTCATTTCTTAATTTATTTTATTTCATTTTATTTAGTCTTATTTTTTTTTTAGTTTTGTTTTCTTTTGTTGCCCTCTCCTCTCTTCTCCTTACTTCTCCTTCTTCTGTGGTCTTGCCTTTGCCTTGCCTTGCCTTGCGTTGCCTTGCCTTGCCTTGCCTTGCCTTGCCTTGCCTTGCCTTGCCTTACCTTTGCCTTGCCTTTGCCTTTGCCTTTGCCTTTGCCTTTGCCTTGCCTTGCCTTGCCTTGCCTTGCCTTGCCTTGCCTTGCCTTGCCTTGCCTTGCCTTGCCTTGCCTTGCCTTTGCCTTGCCTTTGCCTTTGCCTTTTCCTTTGCCTTTGCCTTTGCCTTGCCTTTGCCTTTGCCTTTGCCTTTGCCTTGCCTTTGCCTTTGCCTTTGCCTTTGCCTTTGCCTTTGCCTTTGCCTTTACCTTTGCCTTTGCCTTTGCTTTTGCCTTGCAACACTCCTTTGCTCTTGCCACTGGAATCCGGTTGAGAAGGATTTCAAAGCATCTGACGAGTTTGGAAGGTGGTGGCTCTGTCAACAGGTTGTCTTGCAGCAGAGAACTTCCAGCAGCCTCATGCAAGGTCTTCCTCCCTTCATCTCTGCCCTGTGATTCCACCAGCTGCTCAGTGCTTCCTCGGGGATGTGTTGGAGCTGCCCCCGGGCCAGCTCTGGCGCTGGGCAAGGGAGGCTGCTCGCTTTCATAGTGCCCCGGGGCATTGTGACCTCAGCGTTGCCGGGTGCTGGCATTGTGACGTGGGGGTGACAGAGCCCCCATGTGCAGCCCCGCCCATCCCCCCTCTGCCCAGCACGCTTTGGAGGAAGCCCTTGAGACGCTGGCCCCCATTCACTCTCTGTACCTACAAGACTTGCCTTTGCCTTGCCTTGCCTTGCCTTGCCTTGCCTTGCCTTGCCTTGCCTTGCCTTGCCTTGCCTTGCCTTGCCTTGCCTTGCCTTGCCTTGCCTTGCCTTGCCTTGCCTTGCCTTGCCTTTGCCTTGCCTTGCCTTGCCTTGCCTTTGCCTTGCCTTGCCTTGCCTTGCCTTTGCCTTGCCTTGCCTTGCCTTGCCTTTGCCTTGCCTTGCCTTGCCTTGCCTTTGCCTTGCCTTGCCTTGCCTTGCCTTGCCTTTGCCTTGCCTTGCCTTGCCTTGCCTTTGCCTTGCCTTGCCTTTGCCTTGCCTTGCCTTTGCCTTGCCTTGCCTTGCCTTGCCTTTGCCTTGACTTGCCTTGCCTTGCCTTTGCCTTGCCTTGCCTTGCCTTTGCCTTGCCTTGCCTTGCCTTGCCTTTGCCTTGCCTTGCCTTGCCTTGCCTTTGCCTTGCCTTGCCTTGCCTTGCCTTGCCTTGCCTTGCCTTGCCTTGCCTTGCCTTTGCCTTGCCTTGCCTTGCCTTTGCCTTTGCCTTCCCTTGCCTTGCCTTTGCCTTTGCCTTGCTTGCCTTGCCTTGCCTTGCCTTGCCTTGCCTTGCCTTGCCTTTGCCTTGCCCTGCCTTGCCTTGCCTTGCCTTGCCTTGCCTTTGCCTTGCCTTGCCTTGCCTTGCCTTTGCCTTGCCTTGCCTTGCCTTGCCTTTGCCCTTGCCTTGCCTTGCCTTGCCTTGCCTTGCCTTGCCTTGCCTTGCCTTGCCTTGCCTTGCCTTGCCTTTGCCTTGCCTTTGCCTTTGCCTTTTCGCCTTTGCCTTGCCTTGCCTTTGCCTTGGCCTTTGCCTGTGCCTTTGCCTTTGCCTTTGCCTTTGCCTTTGCCTTTGCCTTTGCCTTTGCCTTTGCCTTTGCTTTTGCCTTGCATCACTCCTTTGCTCTTGCCACTGCAATCCGGTTGAGAAGGATTTCAAAGCATCTGACCAGTTTGGAAGGTGGTGGCTCTGTCAACAGGTTGTCTTGCAGCAGAGAACCTCCAGCAGCCTCATGCAAGGTCTTCCTCCCTTCATCGCTGGCCCCCAATTCCTCCTTCTCCTTCTTCTGTGGTCTTGCCTTTGCCTTGCCTTGCCTTGCCTTGCCTTGCCTTGCCTTGCCTTGCCTTGTCTTGCCTTGCTTTTGCCTTGGCTTTGCCTTGCCTTGCCTTGCCTTGCCTTGCCTTGCCTTGTCTTGCCTTGCTTTTGCCTTGGCTTTGCCTTACCTTGCCTTGCCTTGCCTTTGCCTTTGCCTTTGCCTTGCCTTTGCCTTTGCCTTTGCCTTTGCCTTGCCTTTGCCTTTGCCTTTGCCTTTGCCTTTGCCTTGCCTTTGCCTTTGCCTTTGCCTTGCCTTTGCCTTTTCCTTTGCCTTTGCCTTTGCCTTTGCCTTGCAACACTCCTTTGCTCTTGCCACTGCAATCCGGTTGAGAAGGATTTCAAAGCATCCGATGAGTTTGGAAGGTCTGTCAACAGGTTGTCTTGCAGCAGAGAACCTCCAGCAGCCTCATGCAAGGTCTTCCTCCCTTCATCCCTGCCCTGTGATTCCACCAGCTGCTCCAGTGCTTCCTCGGGGATGTGTTGGAGCTGCCCCCGGGCCAGTTCTGGCGCTGGGCACGGGAGGCTGCTCCTTTTATAGTGCCCCGGGGCATTGTGACCTCAGCGTTGCCGGGTGCTGGCATTGTGACGTGGGGGTGACAGAGCCCCCATGTGCAGCCCCGCCCATCCCCCCTCTGCCCAGCACCCTTTGGAAGAAGCCTTGAGACGCTGGCCCCCAATCACTCTCTGTACCTACAAGACAGGGGAGTAATCAACCTAACCATGGCCCTTTTTTGCAAAAATAGAGTCTGGATTTGTTGTCTGTCCAGCCTTATTTCATCTCCTCTCCTCTCCTCTCCCCTCCTCTCCTCTCCTCTCCTCTCCTCTCTCCTCTCCTCTCCTCTCCTCTCCTCTCCTCTCCTCTCCTCTCCTCTCCTCTCCTCTCCCTCTCCTCTCCTCTCCTCTCCTCTCCTCTCCTCTCCTCTCCTCTCCTCTCCTCTCCTCTCCTCTCCCCTCCTCACTTCTCCTCTCTCCACTTTTCACTTTTCTTCTCTCCCCATAGTGAGTCAAATAACAAAAAGAATATTTGCCTGAAAGGACAGTGGAATTTCAGCTCCAAAACCACTTTCAAGGACACACAACACAATGATACACCTGTTTCATTTTTAATTTATTTTATTTCATTTTATTTAGTCTTATTTTTTTTTAGTTTTGTTTTCTTTTGTTGCCCTCTCCTCTCTTCTCCTTTCTTTTCCTTCTTCTGTGGTCTTGCCTTGCCTTGCCTTGCCTTGCCTTGCCTTGCCTTGCCTTGCCTTGCCTTGCCTTGCCTTGCCTTTGCCTTTGCCTTTGCCTTGCCTTTGCCTTGCCTTTCCCTTTGCCTTGCCTTTGCCTTTGCCTTTGCCTTTGCCTTTGCCTTTGCCTTTGCCTTTACCTTTGCCTTTGCCTTGCAACACTCCTTTGCTCTTGCCACTGCAATCCGGTTGAGAAGGATTTCAAAGCATCCGACGAGTTTGGAAGGTGGTGGCTCTGTCAACACGTTGTCTTGCAGCAGAGAACCTCCAGCAGCCTCATGCAAGTCTTCCTCCCTTCATCCCTGCCCTGTGATTCCACCAGCTGCTCCAGTGCATCTCGGGATGTGTTGGAGCTGCCCCCCGGGCCAGCTCTGCGCTGGGCACGGGAGGCTGCTCCTTTTATAGTGCCCCGGGGCATTGTGACCTCAGCGTTGCCGGGTGCTGGCATTGTGACGTGGGGGTGACAGAGCCCCCATGTGCAGCCCCGCCCATCCCCCCTCTGCCCAGCACCCTTTGGAGGAAGCCCTTGAGACGCTGGCCCCCAATCACTCTCTGTACCTACAAGACAGGGGAGTAATCAACCTAACCATGGCCCTTTTTTGCAAAAATAGAGTCTGGATTTGTTGTCTGTCCAGCCTTATTTCATCTCCTCTCCTCTCCTCTCCTCTCCTCTCCTCTCCTCTCCTCTCCTCTCCTCTCCTCTCCTCTCCTCTCCTCTCCTCTCTCTCCTCTCCTCTCCTCTCCTCTCCTCTCCTCACTTCTCCTCTCTCCACTTTTTCCCTTTTCTTCTCTCCCCATAGTGAGTCAAATAACAAAAAGAATATTTGCCTGAAAGGACAGTGGAATTTCAGCTCCAAAACCACTTTCAAGTTCAAGGACACACAACACAATGGATACATCTGTTTCATTTTTTAATTTATTTTATTTCATTTTATTTAGTCTTATTTTTCTTTTAGTTTTGTTTTCTTTTGTTGCCCTCTCCTCTCTTCTCCTTTCCTTCTCCTTCTTCTGTGGTCTTGCCTTTGCCTTGCCTTGCCTTGCCTTGCCTTGCCTTGCCTTGCCTTGCCTTGCCTTGCCTTGCCTTGCCTTGCCTTGCCTTGCCTTGCCTTTGCCTTTGCCTTTGCCTTTGCCTTTGCCTTGCCTTTGCCTTTGCCTTGCCTTTGCCTTTGCTTTGCCTTTGCCTTTGCCTTTGCCTTTGCCTTTGCCTTTGCCTTTGCAACACTCCTTTGCTCTTGCCACTGCAATCCGGTTGAGAAGGATTTCAAAGCATCCGACGAGTTTGGAAGGTGGTGGCTCTGTCAACAGGTGTCTTGCAGCAGAGAACCTCCAGCAGCCTCAATGCAAGGTCTTCCTCCCTTCATCCCTGCCCTGTGATTCCACCAGCTGCTCCAGTGCTTCCTCGGGGATGTGTTGGAGCTGCCCCCGGGCCCAGCTCTGGCGCTGGGCACGGGAGGCTGCTCCCTTTTATAGTGCCCCGGGGCATTGTGACCTCAGCGTTGCCGGGTGCTGGCATTGTGACGTGGGGGTGACAGAGCCCCCATGTGCAGCCCCGCCCATCCCCCCTCTGCCCAGCACCCTTTGGAGGAATCCCTTGAGCCGCTGGCCCCCAATCACTCTCCGTACCTACAAGACAGAGGAGTAATCAACCTAACCATGGCCCTTTTTTGCAAAAATAGAGTCTGGATTTGTTGTCTGTCCAGCCTTATTTCATCTCCTCTCCTCTCCTCTCCTCTCCTCTCCTCTCCCTCCTCCTCTCCTCTCCTCTCCTCTCACTCTCCTCTCCTCTCCTCTCCTCTCCTCTCCTCTCCTCTCCTCTCCTCTCCTCTCCTCTCTCCTCTCTCTCCTCTCCTCTCCTCTCCTCTCCTCTCCTCTCTCCTCTCCTCCTCTCCTCTCCTCTCCTCTCCTCTCCTCTCCTCTCCTCTCTCCTCTCCTCTCCTCTCCACTCCTCTCTCTCCTCTCCTCTCCTCTCCTCTCCTCACTTCTCCTCTCTCCACTTTTTCCCTTTTCTTCTCTCCCCATTCTGAGTCAAATAACAAAAAGAATATTTACCTGAAAGGACAGTGGAATTTCAGCTCCAAAACCAGTTTCAAGGACACACAACACAATGGATACATCTGTTTCATTTTTTAATTTATTTTATTTCATTTTATTTAGTCTTATTTTTTTTTTAGTTTTGTTTTCTTTTGTTGCCCTCTCCTCTCTTCTCCTTTCTTCTCCTTCTTCTGTGGTCTTTGCCTTTGCCTTGCCTTGCCTTGCCTTGCCTTGCCTTGCCTTGCCTTGCCTTTGCCTTTGCCTTTTGCCTTTGCCTTTGCCTTGCCTCTGCCTTTGCCTTTTTGCCTTTTGCCTTTGCCTTTGCCTTTGACTTTGACTTTGCCTTTGCCTTTGCCTTTGCCTTTGCCTCTGCCTTTGCCTTTGCCTTTGCCTTTGCCTTTGCCTTGCCTTTGCCTTTACCTTTGCCTTTGCCTTGCAACACTCCTTTGCTCTTGCCACTGCAATCCGGTTGAGAAGGATTTCAAAGCATCCAACGAGTTTGGAAGGTGGTGGCTCTGTCAACACGTTGTCTTGCAGCAGAGAACCTCAGCAGCCTCATGCAAGGTCTTCCTCCCTTCATCCCTGCCCTGTGATTCCACCAGCTGCTCCAGTGCATCCTCGGGGATGTGTGGAGCTGCCCCCCGGGCCAGCTCTGGCGCTGGGCACGGGAGGCTGCTCCCTTTTATAGTGCCCCGGGGCATTGTGACCTCAGCGTTGCCGGGTGCTGGCATTGTGACGTGGGGGTGACAGAGCCCCCATGTGCAGCCCCGCCCATACCCCCTCTGCCCAGCACCCTTTGGAGGAAGCCCTTGAGACGCTGGCCCCCAATCACTCTCTGTACCTACAAGACAGGGGAGTAATCAACCTAACCATGGCCCTTTTTTGCAAAAATAGAGTCTGGATTTGTTGTCTGTCCAGCCTTATTTCATCTCCTCCTCTCTCCTCTCCTCCTCCTCCTCTCCTCTCCTCTCCTCTCCTCTCCTCTCCTCTCCTCTTCCTCTCCTCTCCTCTCCTCTCCTCTCCTCTCCTCTCTCCCTCTCCTCTCCTCTCCTCTCCTCTCCTCTCCTCTCCTCTGCTCTCCTCTCCTCTCCTCCTCTCCTCTCCTCTCCTCTCTCCTCTCCTCTCCTCTCCTCTCCTCTCCTCTCCTCACTTCTTCTCTCTCCACTTTTTCCCTTTCTTCTCTCCCCATAGTGAGTCAAATAACAAAAGAATATTTGCCTGAAAGGACAGTGGAATTTCAGCTCCAAAACCACTTTCAAGGACACATAACACAATGGATACATCTGTCTCATTTTTTAATTTATTTTATTTCATTTTATTTAGTCTTTTTTTTTTTTTAGTTTTGTTTTCTTTTGTTGCCCTCTCCTCTCTTCTCCTTTCTTCTCCTTCTTCTGTGGTCTTGCCTTTGCCTTGCCTTGCCTTGCCTTGCCTTGCCTTGCCTTGCTTTGCCTTGCCTTTGCCTTGCCTTTGCCTTGCCTTGCCTTTGCCTTGCCTTTGCCTTGCCTTTGCCTTTGCCTTTGCCTTGGCTTGCCTTGCCTCGCCTTGCCTTGCCTTGCCTTGCCTTTGCCTTGCCTTGCCTTGCCTTTGCCTTTGCCTTGCCTTGCCTTGCAAACACTCCTTTGCTCTTGCCACTGCAATCCGGTTGAGAAGGATTTCAAAGCATCCGACGAGTTTGGAAGGTGGTGGCTCTGTCAACAGGTTGTCTTGCAGCAGAGAACCTCCAGCAGCCTCATGCAAGGTCTTCCTCCCTTCATCCTGCCCTGTGATTCCACCAGCTGCTCCAGTGCTTCCTCGGGGATGTGTTGGAGCTGCCCCCGGGCCAGCTCTGGCGCTGGGCACGGGAGGCTGCTCCCTTTTATAGTGCCCCGGGGCATTGTGACCTCAGCGTTGCCGGGTGCTGGCATTGTGACGTGGGGGTGACAGAGCCCCCATGTGCAGCCCCGCCCATCCCCCCTCTGCCCAGCACCCTTTGGAGGAAGCCCTTGAGACGCTGGCCCCCAATCACTCTCTGTACCTACAAGACAGGGGAGTAATCAACCTAACCATGGCCCTTTTTTGCAAAAATAGAGTCTGGATTTGTTGTCTGTCCAGCCTTATTTCATCTCTCCTCCTCCTCTCCTCTCCTCTCCTCTCTCTCCTCTCCTCTCCTCTCCTCTCCTCTCCTCTCCTCTCCTCTCCTCTCCTCTCCTCTCCTCTCCTCTCCTCACTTCTTCTCTCTCCACTTTTTTCCCTTTTCTTCTCTCCCCCATAGTGAGTCAAATAACAAAAAGAATATTTGCCTGAAAGGACAGTGGAATTTCAGCTCCAAAACCACTTTCAAGGACACATAACACAATGGATACATCTGTCTCATTTTTTAATTTATTTTATTTCATTTTATTTAGTCTTTTTTTTTTTTAGTTTTGTTTTCTTTTGTTGCCCTCTCCTCTCTTCTCCTTTCTTCTCCTTCTTCTGTGGTCTTGCCTTTGCCTTGCCTTGCCTTGCCTTGCCTTGCCTTGCCTTGCCTTGCCTTGCCTTGCCTTGCCTTGCCTTGCCTTGCCTTTGCCTTGCCTTTGCCTTGCCTTTGCCTTGCCTTGCCTTGCCTTTGCCTTGCCTTGCCTTGCCTTGCCTTTGCCTTTGCCTTTGCCTTGCCTTTGCCTTGCCTTTGCCTTGCCTTGCCTTTGCCTTGCCTTTGACTTGCAACACTCCTTTGCTCTTGCCACTGCAATCCGGTTGAGAAGGATTTCAAAGCATCCCGATGAGTTTGGAAGTTCTGTCAACAGTTGTCTTGCAGCAGAGAACCTCCAGCAGCCTCATGCAAGGTCTTCCTCCCTTCATCCCTGCCCTGTGATTCCACCAGCTGCTCCAGTGCTTCCTCGGGGATGTGTTGGAGCTGCCCCGGGCCAGCTCTGGCGCTGGGCACGGGAGGCTGCTCCCTTTTATAGTGCCCCGGGGCATTGTGACCTCAGCGTTGCCGGGTGCTGGCATTGTGACGTGGGGGTGACAGAGCCCCATGTGCAGCCCCGCCCATCCCCCCTCTGCCCAGCACCCTTTGGAGGAAGCCCTTGAGACGCTGGCCCCCAATCACTCTCTGTACCTACAAGACAGTGGGAGTAATCAACCTAACCATGGCCCTTTTTTGCAAAAATAGAGTCTGGATTTGTTGTCTGTCCAGCCTTATTTCATCTCCTCTCTCTCTCCTCTCCTCTCCTCTCTCTCCTCTCCTCTCCTCTCCTCTCCTCTCCTCTCTCCTCTCCTCTCCTCTCCTCTCCTCTCCTCTCCTCACTTCTCCTCTCTCACACTTTTTCCCTTTTCTTCTCTCCCCATAGTGAGTCAAATAACAAAAAGAATATTTGCCTGAAAGGACAGTGGAATTTCACCTCCAAAACCACTTTCAAGGACACACAACACAATGGATACATCTGTTTCATTTCTTAATTTATTTTATTTCATTTTATTTAGTCTTATTTTTTTTTAGTTTTGTTTTCTTTTGTTGCCCTCTCCTCTCTTCTCCTTACTTCTCCTTCTTCTGTGGTCTTGCCTTTGCCTTGCCTTGCCTTGCGTTGCCTTGCCTTGCCTTGCCTTGCCTTGCCTTGCCTTGCCTTGCCTTGCCTTTGCCTTGCCTTTGCCTTTGCCTTTGCCTTTGCCTTTGCCTTTGCCTTTTCTTGCCTTGCCTTGCCTTGCCTTGCCTTGCCTTGCCTTGCCTTGCCTTGCCTTTGCCTTGCCTTTGCCTTTGCCTTTGCCTTTGCCTTTCCCTTTGCCTTTTCCTTGCCTTGCCTTGCCCTTGCCTTGCCTTGCCTTGCCTTGCCTTGCCTTTGCCTTTGCCTTTGCCTTGCCTTTGCCTTTGCCTTTTCCTTTGCCTTTGCCTTTGCCTTGCCTTTGCCTTTGCCTTTGCCTTTGCCTTGCCTTTGCCTTTGCCTTTGCCTTTGCCTTTGCCTTTGCTTTGCCTTTACCTTTGCCTTTGCCTTTGCTTTTGCCTTGCAACACTCCTTTGCTCTTGCCACTGCAATCCGGTTGAGAAGGATTTCAAAGCATCTGACGAGTTTGGAAGGTGGTGGCTCTGTCAACAGGTTGTCTTGCAGCAGAGAACCTCCAGCAGCCTCATGCAAGGTCTTCCTCCCTTCATCCCTGCCCTGTGATTCCACCAGCTGCTCCAGTGCTTCCTCGGGGATGTGTTGGAGCTCCCCCGGGCCAGCTCTGGCGCTGGGCACGGGAGGCTGCTCCCTTTTATAGTGCCCCGGGGCATTGTGACCTCAGCGTTGCCGGGTGCTGGCATTGTGACGTGGGGGTGACAGAGCCCCCATGTGCAGCCCCGCCCATCCCCCCTCTGCCCAGCACCCTTTGGAGGAAGCCCATGAAGACGCTTGGCCCCCAATTCACTCTCTGTACCTACAAGACAGGGGAGTAATCAACCTAAACCATGGCCCTTTTTTTGCAAAAATAGAGTCTGGATTTGTGGTCTGTCCAGCCTTATTTCCTCCTCTCTCCTCTCCCTCCTCTCCTCTCCTCCTCTCCTCTCCTCTCCTCTCCTCTCCTCTCCTCTCCTCTCTCCTCTCTCCTCTCCTCTCCTCTCCTCTCCCTCTCCTCTCCTCTCCTCTCCTCACTTCTCCTCTCTCCACTTTTTCCCTTTTCTTCTCTCCCCATAGTGAGTCAAATAACAAAAAGAATATTTGCCTGAAAGGACAGTGGAATTTCACCTCCAAAACCACTTTCAAGGACACACAACACAATTGATACATCTGTTTCATTTCTTAATTTATTTTATTTCATTTTATTTGAGTCTTATTTTTTTTTTAGTTTTGTTTTCTTTTGTTGCCCTCTCCTCTCCTCTCTCCTTACTTCTCCTTCTTCTGTGGTCTTGCCTTTGCCTTGCCTTGCCTTGCGTTGCCTTGCCTTGCCTTGCCTTGCCTTGCCTTGCCTTGCCTTGCCTTGCCTTTGCCTTGCCTTTGCCTTTGCCTTTCCCTTTGCCTTTGCCTTTGCCTTTTCCTTGCCTTTCCTTGCCTTGCCTTGCCTTGCCTTGCCTTGCCTTGCCTTGCCTTGCCTTTGCCTTGCCTTTGCCTTTGCCTTTGCCTTTGCCTTTGCCTTTGCCTTTTCCTTGCCTTGCCTTGCCTTGCCTTGCCTTGCCTTGCCTTGCCTTGCCTTACCTTTGCCTTGCCTTTGCCTTTGCCTTTGCCTTTGCCTTTGCCTTGCCTTGCCTTGCCTTGCCTTGCCTTGCCTTGCCTTGCCTTGCCTTGCCTTGCCCTTTGCCTTTTGCCTTTGCCTTTCCCTTTGCCTTTTCCTTGCCTTCTTGCCTTGCCTTGCCTTGCCTTGCCTTGCCTTGCCTTGCCTTGCCTTGCCTTGCCTTTTGCCTTGCCTTTGCCTTTGCCTTTTCCTTTGCCTTTGCCTTTGCCTTGCCTTTGCCTTTGCCTTTGCCTTTGCCTTGCCTTTGCCTTTGCCTTTGCCTTTGCCTTTGCCTTTGCCTTTGCCTTTACCTTTGCCTTTGCCTTTGCTTTTGCCTTGCAACACTCCTTTGCTCTTGCCACTGCAATCCGGTTGAGAAGGATTTCAAAGCATCTGACGAGTTTGGAAGGTGGTGGCTCTGTCAACAGGTTGTCTTGCAGCAGAGAACCTCCAGCAGCCCTCATGCAAGGTCTTCCTCCCTTCATCCCTGCCCTGTGATTCCACCAGCTGCTCCAGTGCTTCCTCGGGGATGTGTTGGAGCTGCCCCCGGGCCAGCTCTGGCGCTGGGCACGGGAGGCTGCTCCCTTTTATAGTGCCCCGGGGCATTGTGACCTCAGCGTGCCGGGTGCTGGCATTGTCACGTGGGGGTGACAGAGCCCCCATGTGCAGCCCCGCCCATCCCCCCCTCTGCCCAGCACCCTTTTGAGGAAGCCCTTGAGAATCTGGCCCCCATCACTCTCTGTACCTACAAGACAGGGAGTAATCAACCTAAACCATGGCCCTTTTTTGCAAAAATAGAGTCTGGATTTGTGGTCTGTCCAGCCTTATTTCATCTCCTCTCCTCTCCTCTCCTCTCCTCTCTCTCCTCTCCTCTCCTCTCCTCTCTCCTCTCCTCTCCTCTCCTCTCCTCTCCTCTCCTCTCCTCTCCTCTCCTCTCCTCACTTCTCCTCTCTCCACTTTTTCCCTTTTCTTCTCTCCCCATAGTGAGTCAAATAACAAAAAGAATATTTGCCTGAAAGGACAGTGGAATTTCACCTCCAAAACCACTTTCAAGGACACACAACACAATGGATACATCTGTTTCATTTCTTAATTTATTTTATTTCATTTTATTTAGTCTTATTTTTTTTTTAGTTTTGTTTTCTTTTGTTGCCCTCTCCTCTCTTCTCCTTACTTCTCCTTCTTCTGTGGTCTTGCCTTTGCCTTGCCCTTGCCTTGCGTTGCCTTGCCTTGCCTTGCCTTGCCTTGCCTTGCCTTGCCTTGCCCTTGCCTTGCCTTTGCCTTGCCTTTGCCTTTGCCTTTCCCCTTTGCCTTTGCCTTTGCCTTTTCCTTGCCTTGCCTTGCCTTGCCTTGCCTTGCCTTGCCTTGCCTTGCCTTGCCTTGCCTTGCCTTTGCCTTGCCTTTGCCTTTGCCTTTTCCTTTGCCTTTGCCTTTGCCTTGCTTTGTCTTTGCCTTTGCCTTTGCCTTGCCTTTGCCTTTGCCTTTGCCTTTGCCTTTGCCTTTGCCTTTACCTTTGCCTTTGCCTTTGCTTTTGCCTGCAACACTCCTTTGCTCTTGCCACTGCAATCCGGTTGAGAAGGATTTCAAAGCATCTGACGAGTTTGGAAGGTGGTGGCTCTGTCAACAGGTGTCTTGCAGCAGAGAACATCCAGCAGCCTCATGCAAGGTCTTCCTCCCTTCATCCCTGCCCTGTGATTCCACCAGCTGCTCCAGTGCTTCCTCGGGGATGTGTTGGAGCTGCCCCCGGGCCAGCTCTGGCGCTGGGCACGGGAGGCTGCTCCCTTTTATAGTGCCCCGGGGCATTGTGACCTCAGCGTTGCCGGGTGCTGGCATTGTGACGTGGGGGTGACAGAGCCCCCATGTGCAGCCCCGCCCATCCCCCCTCTGCCCAGCACCCTTTGGAGGAAGCCCTTGAGACGCTGGCCCCCAATCACTCTCTGTACCTACAAGACAGGGGAGTAATCAACCTAACCATGGCCTTTTTTGCAAAAATAGAGTCTGGATTTGTGGGTCTGTCCAGCCTTATTTCATCTCCTCTCTCCTCTCCTCTCCTCCTCCTCTCCTCTCCTCTCCTCTCCTCTCCTCTCCTCTCCTCTCTCTCCTCACCTCTCCTCTCCTCTCCTCTCCTCTCCTCTCCTCTCCTCTCCTCACTTCTCCTCTCTCCACTTTTTTCCCTTTTCTTCTCTCCCCATAGTGAGTCAAATAACAAAAAGAATATTTGCCTGAAAGGACAGTGGAATTTCACCTCCAAAACCACTTTCAAGGACACACAACACAATGGATACATCTGTTTCATTTCTTAATTTATTTTATTTCATTTTATTTAGTCTTATTTTTTTTTTAGTTTTGTTTTCTTTTGTTGCCCTCTCCTCTCTTCTCCTTACTTCTCCTTCTTCTGTGGTCTTGCCTTTTGCCTTGCCTTGCCTTGCGTTGCCTTGCCTTGCCTTGCCTTGCCTTGCCTTGCCTTGCCTTGCCTTACCTTTGCCTTGCCTTTGCCTTTGCCTTTGCCTTTGCCTTTGCCTTGCCTTGCCTTGCCTTGCCTTGCCTTGCCTTGCCTTGCCTTGCCTTGCCTTGCCTTGCCTTGCCTTGCCTTGCGTTGCCTTTGCCTTGCCTTTGCCTTTGCCTTTTCCTTTGCCTTTGCCTTTGCCTTGCCTTTGCCTTTGCCTTTGCCTTTGCCTTGCCTTTGCCTTTGCCTTTGCCTTTGCCTTTGCCTTTGCCTTTGCCTTTACCTTTGCCTTTGCCTTTGCTTTTGCCTTGCAACACTCCTTTGCTCTTGCCACTGCAATCCGGTTGAGAAGGATTTCAAAGCATCTGACGAGTTTGAAGGTGGTGGCTCTGTCAACAGGTTGTCTTGCAGCAGAGAACTTCCAGCAGCCTCATGCAAGGTCTTCCTCCCTTCATCCTCTGCCCTGTGATTCCACCAGCTGCTCCAGTGCTTCCTCGGGGATGTGTTGGAGCTGCCCCCGGGCCAGCTCTGGCGCTGGGCAAGGGAGGCTGCTCGCTTTCATAGTGCCCCGGGGCATTGTGACCTCAGCGTTGCCGGGTGCTGGCATTGTGACGTGGGGGTGACAGAGCCCCCATGTGCAGCCCCGCCCATCCCCCCTCTGCCCAGCACGCTTTGGAGGAAGCCCTTGAGACGCTGGCCCCCATTCACTCTCTGTACCTACAAGACTTGCCTTTGCCTTGCCTTGCCTTGCCTTGCCTTGCCTTGCCTTGCCTTGCCTTGCCTTGCCTTGCCTTGCCTTGCCTTGCCTTGCCTTGCCTTGCCTTGCCTTGCCTTGCCTTGCCTTGCCTTGCCTTGCCTTTGCCTTGCCTTGCCTTGCCTTGCCTTTGCCTTGCCTTGCCTTGCCTTGCCTTTGCCTTGCCTTGCCTTGCCTTGCCTTTGCCTTGCCTTGCCTTGCCTTGCCTTTGCCTTGCCTTGCCTTGCCTTGCCTTGCCTTTGCCTTGCCTTGCCTTGCCTTGCCTTTGCCTTGCCTTGCCTTTGCCTTGCCTTGCCTTGCCTTGCCTTTGCCTTGCCTTGCCTTGCCTTGCCTTTGCCTTGACTTGCCTTGCCTTGCCTTTGCCTTGCCTTGCCTTGCCTTTGCCTTGCCTTGCCTTGCCTTTGCCTTGCCTTGCCTTGCCTTGCCTTTGCCTTGCCTTGCCTTGCCTTGCCTTGCCTTGCCTTGCCTTGCCTTGCCTTGCCTTTGCCTTGCCTTGCCTTGCCTTTGCCTTTGCCTTGCCTTGCCTTGCCTTTGCCTTTGCCTTGCCTTGCCTTGCCTTGCCTTGCCTTGCCTTGCCTTGCCTTGCCTTTGCCTTGCCCTGCCTTGCCTTGCCTTGCCTTGCCTTGCCTTTGCCTTGCCTTGCCTTGCCTTGCCTTTGCCTTGCCTTGCCTTGCCTTGCCTTTGCCTTGCCTTGCCTTGCCTTGCCTTGCCTTGCCTTGCCTTGCCTTGCCTTGCCTTGCCTTGCCTTGCCTTGCCTTTGCCTTGCCCTGCCTTGCCTTGCCTTGCCTTGCCTTGCCTTGCCTTGCCTTGCCTTGCCTTGCCTTGCCTTGCCTTGCCTTGCCTTGCCTTTGCCTTGCCTTTGCCTTGCCTTTGCCTTGCCTTTGCCTTTGCCTTTGCCTTTGCCTTTGCCTTTGCCTTTGCCTTTGCCTTTGCCTTTGCCTTTGCCTTGCCTTGCCTTGCCTTGCCTTGCCTTGCCTTGCCTTGCCTTGCCTTGCCTTTGCCTTGCCTTTGCCTTTGCCTTTGCCTTTGCCTTTGCCTTTGCCTTGCCTTTGCCTTGGCCTTTGCCTGTGCCTTTGCCTTTGCCTTTGCCTTTGCCTTTGCCTTTGCCTTTGCCTTTGCCTTTGCCTTTGCCTTTGCTTTTGCCTTGCATCACTCCTTTGCTCTTGCCACTGCAATCCGGTTGAGAAGGATTTCAAAGCATCTGACCAGTTTGGAAGGTGGTGGCTCTGTCAACAGGTTGTCTTGCAGCAGAGAACCTCCAGCAGCCGCATGCAAGGTCTTCCTCCCTTCATCGCTGGCCCCCAATTCCTCCTTCTCCTTCTTCTGTGGTCTTGCCTTTGCCTTGCCTTGCCTTGCCTTGCCTTGCCTTGCCTTGCCTTGTCTTGCCTTGCTTTTGCCTTGGCTTTGCCTTGCCTTGCCTTGCCTTGCCTTGCCTTGCCTTGTCTTGCCTTGCTTTTGCCTTGGCTTTGCCTTACCTTGCCTTGCCTTGCCTTTGCCTTGCCTTTGCCTTTGCCTTTGCCTTGCCTTTGCCTTTGCCTTTGCCTTTGCCTTGCCTTTGCCTTTGCCTTTGCCTTTGCCTTTGCCTTGCCTTGCCTTTGCCTTTGCCTTTGCCTTGCCTTTGCCTTTTCCTTTGCCTTTGCCTTTGCCTTTGCCTTGCAACACTCCTTTGCTCTTGCCACTGCAATCCGGTTGAGAAGGATTTCAAAGCATCCGATGAGTTTGGAAGGTCTGTCAACAGGTTGTCTTGCAGCAGAGAACCTCCAGCAGCCTCATGCAAGGTCTTCCTCCCTTCATCCCTGCCCTGTGATTCCACCAGCTGCTCCAGTGCTTCCTCGGGGATGTGTTGGAGCTGCCCCCGGGCCAGTTCTGGCGCTGGGCACGGGAGGCTGCTCCCTTTTATAGTGCCCCGGGGCATTGTGACCTCAGCGTTGCCGGGTGCTGGCATTGTGACGTGGGGGTGACAGAGCCCCCATGTGCAGCCCCGCCCATCCCCCCTCTGCCCAGCACCCTTTGGAAGAAGCCCTTGAGACGCTGGCCCCCAATCACTCTCTGTACCTACAAGACAGGGGAGTAATCAACCTAACCATGGCCCTTTTTTGCAAAAATAGAGTCTGGATTTGTTGTCTGTCCAGCCTTATTTCATCTCCTCTCCTCTCCTCTCCCCCTCCTCTCCTCTCCTCTCCTCTCTCCTCTCCTCTCCTCTCCTCTCCTCTCCTCTCCTCTCCTCTCCTCTCCTCTCCTCTCCTCTCCTCTCCTCTCCTCTCCTCTCCTCTCCTCTCCTCTCCTCTCCTCTCCTCTCCTCTCCTCTCCTCTCCTCTCCTCTCCTCTCCTCTCCTCTCCTCTCCTCTCCTCTCCTCTCCTCTCCCCTCCTCAATTCTCCTCTCTCCACTTTTTCACTTTTCTTCTCTCCCCATAGTGAGTCAAATAACAAAAAGAATATTTGCCTGAAAGGACAGTGGAATTTCAGCTCCAAAACCACTTTCAAGGACACACAACACAATGGATACACCTGTTTCATTTTTTAATTTATTTTATTTCATTTTATTTAGTCTTATTTTTTTTTTAGTTTTGTTTTCTTTTGTTGCCCTCTCCTCTCTTCTCCTTTCTTTTCCTTCTTCTGTGGTCTTGCCTTGCCTTGCCTTGCCTTGCCTTGCCTTGCCTTGCCTTGCCTTGCCTTGCCTTGCCTTGCCTTTGCCTTTGCCTTTGCCTTGCCTTTGCCTTGCCTTTCCCTTTGCCTTGCCTTTGCCTTTGCCTTTGCCTTTGCCTTTGCCTTTGCCTTTGCCTTTACCTTTGCCTTTGCCTTGCAACACTCCTTTGCTCTTGCCACTGCAATCCGGTTGAGAAGGATTTCAAAGCATCCGACGAGTTTGGAAGGTGGTGGCTCTGTCAACACGTTGTCTTGCAGCAGAGAACCTCCAGCAGCCTCATGCAAGGTCTTCCTCCCTTCATCCCTGCCCTGTGATTCCACCAGCTGCTCCAGTGCATCCTCGGGGATGTGTTGGAGCTGCCCCCGGGCCAGCTCTGGCGCTGGGCACGGGAGGCTGCTCCCTTTTATAGTGCCCCGGGGCATTGTGACCTCAGCGTTGCCGGGTGCTGGCATTGTGACGTGGGGGTGACAGAGCCCCCATGTGCAGCCCCGCCCATCCCCCCTCTGCCCAGCACCCTTTGGAGGAAGCCCTTGAGACGCTGGCCCCCAATCACTCTCTGTACCTACAAGACAGGGGAGTAATCAACCTAACCATGGCCCTTTTTTGCAAAAATAGAGTCTGGATTTGTTGTCTGTCCAGCCTTATTTCATCTCCTCTCCTCTCCTCTCCTCTCCTCTCCTCTCCTCTCCTCTCCTCTCCTCTCCTCTCCTCTCCTCTCCTCTCCTCTCCTCTCCTCTCCTCTCCTCTCCTCTCCTCTCCTCTCCTCTCCTCTCCTCTCCTCTCCTCTCCTCTCCTCTCCTCTCCTCTCCTCTCCTCTCCTCTCCTCTCCTCACTTCTCCTCTCTCCACTTTTTCCCTTTTCTTCTCTCCCCATAGTGAGTCAAATAACAAAAAGAATATTTGCCTGAAAGGACAGTGGAATTTCAGCTCCAAAACCACTTTCAAGGACACACAACACAATGGATACATCTGTTTCATTTTTTAATTTATTTTATTTCATTTTATTTAGTCTTATTTTTCTTTTAGTTTTGTTTTCTTTTGTTGCCCTCTCCTCTCTTCTCCTTTCTTCTCCTTCTTCTGTGGTCTTGCCTTTGCCTTGCCTTGCCTTGCCTTGCCTTGCCTTGCCTTGCCTTGCCTTGCCTTGCCTTGCCTTGCCTTGCCTTTGCCTTTGCCTTTGCCTTTGCCTTTGCCTTTGCCTTTGCCTTTGCCTTTGCCTTGCCTTTGCCTTGCCTTTGCCTTTGCCTTGCCTTTGCCTTTGCCTTTGCCTTTGCCTTTGCCTTTGCCTTTGCCCTTTGCCTTTGCCTTTGCCTTGCAACACTCCTTTGCTCTTGCCACTGCAATCCGGTTGAGAAGGATTTCAAAGCATCCGACGAGTTTGGAAGGTGGTGGCTCTGTCAACAGGTTGTCTTGCAGCAGAGAACCTCCAGCAGCCTCATGCAAGGTCTTCCTCCCTTCATCCCTGCCCTGTGATTCCACCAGCTGCTCCAGTGCTTCCTCGGGGATGTGTTGGAGCTGCCCCCGGGCCAGATCTGGCGCTGGGCACGGGAGGCTGCTCCCTTTTATAGTGCCCCGGGGCATTGTGACCTCAGCGTTGCCGGGTGCTGGCATTGTGACGTGGGGGTGACAGAGCCCCCATGTGCAGCCCCGCCCATCCCCCCTCTGCCCAGCACCCTTTGGAGGAAGCCCTTGAGCCGCTGGCCCCCAATCACTCTCCGTACCTACAAGACAGAGGAGTAATCAACCTAACCATGGCCCTTTTTTGCAAAAATAGAGTCTGGATTTGTTGTCTGTCCAGCCTTATTTCATCTCCTCTCCTCTCCTCTCCTCTCCTCTCCTCTCCTCTCCTCTCCTCTCCTCTCCTCTCCTCTCCTCTCCTCTCCTCTCCTCTCCTCTCCTCTCCTCTCCTCTCCTCTCCTCTCCTCTCCTCTCCTCTCCTCTCCTCTCCTCTCCTCTCCTCTCCTCTCCTCTCCTCTCCTCTCCTCTCCTCTCCTCTCCTCTCCTCTCCTCTCCTCTCCTCTCCTCTCCTCTCCTCTCCTCTCCTCTCCTCTCCTCTCCTCTCCTCTCCTCTCCTCTCCTCTCCTCTCCTCTCCTCTCCTCTCCTCTCCTCTCCTCTCCTCTCCTCTCCTCACTTCTCCTCTCTCCACTTTTTCCCTTTTCTTCTCTCCCCATTCTGAGTCAAATAACAAAAAGAATATTTGCCTGAAAGGACAGTGGAATTTCAGCTCCAAAACCAGTTTCAAGGACACACAACACAATGGATACATCTGTTTCATTTTTTAATTTATTTTATTTCATTTTATTTAGTCTTATTTTTTTTTTAGTTTTGTTTTCTTTTGTTGCCCTCTCCTCTCTTCTCCTTTCTTCTCCTTCTTCTGTGGTCTTGCCTTTGCCTTGCCTTGCCTTGCCTTGCCTTGCCTTGCCTTGCCTTTGCCTTTGCCTTTGCCTTTGCCTTTGCCTTGCCTCTGCCTTTGCCTTTGCCTTTGCCTTTGCCTTTGCCTTGCCTTTGCCTTTGCCTTTGCCTTTGCCTTTGCCTTTACCTTTGCCTTTGCCTTGCAACACTCCTTTGCTCTTGCCACTGCAATCCGGTTGAGAAGGATTTCAAAGCATCCAACGAGTTTGGAAGGTGGTGGCTCTGTCAACACGTTGTCTTGCAGCAGAGAACCTCCAGCAGCCTCATGCAAGGTCTTCCTCCCTTCATCCCTGCCCTGTGATTCCACCAGCTGCTCCAGTGCATCCTCGGGGATGTGTTGGAGCTGCCCCCGGGCCAGCTCTGGCGCTGGGCACGGGAGGCTGCTCCCTTTTATAGTGCCCCGGGGCATTGTGACCTCAGCGTTGCCGGGTGCTGGCATTGTGACGTGGGGGTGACAGAGCCCCCATGTGCAGCCCCGCCCATCCCCCCTCTGCCCAGCACCCTTTGGAGGAAGCCCTTGAGACGCTGGCCCCCAATCACTCTCTGTACCTACAAGACAGGGGAGTAATCAACCTAACCATGGCCCTTTTTTGCAAAAATAGAGTCTGGATTTGTTGTCTGTCCAGCCTTATTTCATCTCCTCTCCTCTCCTCTCCTCTCCTCCTCTCCTCTCCTCTCCTCTCCTCTCCTCTCCTCTCCTCTCCTCTCCTCTCCTCTCCTCGCCTCTCCTCTCCTCTCCTCTCCTCTCCTCTGCTCTCCTCTCCTCTCCTCTCCTCTCCTCTCCTCTCCTCTCCTCTCCTCTCCTCTCCTCTCCTCTCCTCTCCTCACTACTTCTCTCTCCACTTTTTCCCTTTTCTTCTCTCCCCATAGTGAGTCAAATAACAAAAAGAATATTTGCCTGAAAGGACAGTGGAATTTCAGCTCCAAAACCACTTTCAAGGACACATAACACAATGGATACATCTGTCTCATTTTTTAATTTATTTTATTTCATTTTATTTAGTCTTTTTTTTTTTTTAGTTTTGTTTTCTTTTGTTGCCCTCTCCTCTCTTCTCCTTTCTTCTCCTTCTTCTGTGGTCTTGCCTTTGCCTTGCCTTGCCTTGCCTTGCCTTGCCTTGCCTTGCCTTGCCTTTGCCTTGCCTTTGCCTTGCCTTTGCCTTGCCTTGCCTTTGCCTTGCCTTTGCCTTGCCTTTGCCTTTGCCTTTGCCTTGGCTTGCCTTGCCTCGCCTTGCCTTGCCTTGCCTTGCCTTTGCCTTGCCTTTGCCTTGCCTTTGCCTTTGCCTTGCCTTGCCTTGCAACACTCCTTTGCTCTTGCCACTGCAATCCGGTTGAGAAGGATTTCAAAGCATCCGACGAGTTTGGAAGGTGGTGGCTCTGTCAACAGGTTGTCTTGCAGCAGAGAACCTCCAGCAGCCTCATGCAAGGTCTTCCTCCCTTCATCCCTGCCCTGTGATTCCACCAGCTGCTCCAGTGCTTCCTCGGGGATGTGTTGGAGCTGCCCCCGGGCCAGCTCTGGCGCTGGGCACGGGAGGCTGCTCCCTTTTATAGTGCCCCGGGGCATTGTGACCTCAGCGTTGCCGGGTGCTGGCATTGTGACGTGGGGGTGACAGAGCCCCCATGTGCAGCCCCGCCCATCCCCCCCTCTGCCCAGCACCCTTTGGAGGAAGCCCTTGAGACGCTGGCCCCCAATCACTCTCTGTACCTACAAGACAGGGGAGTAATCAACCTAACCATGGCCCTTTTTTGCAAAAATAGAGTCTGGATTTGTTGTCTGTCCAGCCTTATTTCATCTCCTCTCCTCTCCTCTCCTCTCCTCTCCTCTCCTCTCCTCTCCTCTCCTCTCCTCTCCTCTCCTCTCCTCTCCTCTCCTCTCCTCTCCTCTCCTCTCCTCACTTCTTCTCTCTCCACTTTTTCCCTTTTCTTCTCTCCCCATAGTGAGTCAAATAACAAAAAGAATATTTGCCTGAAAGGACAGTGGAATTTCAGCTCCAAAACCACTTTCAAGGACACATAACACAATGGATACATCTGTCTCATTTTTTAATTTATTTTATTTCATTTTATTTAGTCTTTTTTTTTTTTAGTTTTGTTTTCTTTTGTTGCCCTCTCCTCTCTTCTCCTTTCTTCTCCTTCTTCTGTGGTCTTGCCTTTGCCTTGCCTTGCCTTGCCTTGCCTTGCCTTGCCTTGCCTTGCCTTGCCTTGCCTTGCCTTGCCTTGCCTTGCCTTGCCTTTGCCTTGCCTTTGCCTTGCCTTTGCCTTGCCTTGCCTTGCCTTTGCCTTGCCTTGCCTTGCCTTGCCTTTGCCTTTGCCTTTGCCTTGCCTTTGCCTTGCCTTTGCCTTGCCTTGCCTTTGCCTTGCCTTTGACTTGCAACACTCCTTTGCTCTTGCCACTGCAATACGGTTGAGAAGGATTTCAAAGCATCCGACGAGTTTGGAAGGTGGTGGCTCTGTCAACAGGTTGTCTTGCAGCAGAGAACCTCCAGCAGCCTCATGCAAGGTCTTCCTCCCTTCATCCCTGCCCTGTGATTCCACCAGCTGCTCCAGTGCTTCCTCGGGGATGTGTTGGAGCTGCCCCCGGGCCAGCTCTGGCGCTGGGCACGGGAGGCTGCTCCCTTTTATAGTGCCCCGGGGCATTGTGACCTCAGCGTTGCCGGGTGCTGGCATTGTGACGTGGGGGTGACAGAGCCCCCATGTGCAGCCCCGCCCATCCCCCCTCTGCCCAGCACCCTTTGGAGGAAGCCCTTGAGACGCTGGCCCCCAATCACTCTCTGTACCTACAAGACAGGGGAGTAATCAACCTAACCATGGCCCTTTTTTGCAAAAATAGAGTCTGGATTTGTTGTCTGTCCAGCCTTATTTCATCTCCTCTCCTCTCCTCTCCTCTCCTCTCCTCTCCTCTCCTCTCCTCTCCTCTCCTCTCCTCTCCTCTCCTCTCCTCTCCTCTCCTCTCCTCTCCTCTCCTCTCCTCTCCTCTCCTCTCCTCTCCTCTCCTCTCCTCTCCTCTCCTCTCCTCTCCTCTCCTCTCCTCTCCTCTCCTCTCTCTCCTCTCCTCTCCTCTCCTCTCCTCTCCTCTCCTCTCCTCTCCTCTCCTCTCCTCTCCTCTCCTCTCCTCTCCTCTCCTCTCCTCTCCTCTCCTCTCCTCTCCTCTCCTCTCCTCTCCTCTCCTCACTTCTCCTCTCTCCACTTTTTGCCATGCCTTGCCTTTCCTTGCCCTGCCTTGCCTTGCCTTGCCTTGCCTTGTTTGCCTTGCCTTGCCTTGCCTTGCCTTGCCTTGCCTTGCCTTGCCTTGCCTTCTCTTGCCTTGCCTTGCCTTGCCTTGCCTTGCCTTGCTTTTGCCTTGCCTTTGCCTTGCCTTTGCCTTTCCCTTTGCCTTTGCCTTTGCCTTGCCTTTGCCTTTGCCTTTGCCTTTGCCTTTGCCTTTGCCTTTGCCTTTGCCTTTGCCTTGCCTTTGCCTTGCAACACTCCTTTGCTCTTGCCACTGCAATCCGGTTGAGAAGGATTTCAAAGCATCCGACGAGTTTGGAAGGTGGTGGCTCTGTCAACAGGTTGTCTTGCAGCAGAGAACCTCCAGCAGCCTCATGCAAGGTCTTCCTCCCTTCATCCCTGCCCTGTGATTCCACCAGCTGCTCCAGTGCTTCCTCGGGGATGTGTTGGAGCTGCCCCCGGGCCAGCTCTGGCGCTGGGCACGGGAGGCTGCTCCCTTTTATAGTGCCCCGGGGCATTGTGACCTCAGCGTTGCCGGGTGCTGGCATTGTGACGTGGGGGTGACAGAGCCCCCATGTGCAGCCCCGCCCATCCCCCCTCTGCCCAGCACCCTTTGGAGGAAGCCCTTGAGCCGCTGGCCCCCAATCACTCTCTGTACCTACAAGACAGGGGAGTAATCAACCTAACCATGGCCCTTTTTTGCAAAAATAGAGTCTGGATTTGTTGTCTGTCCAGCCTTATTTCATCTCCTCTCCTCTCCTCTCCTCTCCTCTCCTCTCCTCTCCTCTCCTCTCCTCTCCTCTCCTCTCCTCTCCTCTCCTCTCCTCTCCTCTCCTCTCCTCTCCTCTCCTCTCCTCTCCTCTCCTCTCCTCACTTCTCCTCTCTCCACTTTTTCCCTTTTCTTCTCTCCCCATAGTGAGTCAAATAACAAAAAGAATATTTGCCTGAAAGGACAGTGGAATTTCAGCTCCAAAACCACTTTCAAGGACACACAACACAATGGATACATCTGTTTCATTTTTTAATTTATTTTATTTCATTTTATTTAGTCTTATTTTTTTTTAGTTTTGTTTTCTTTTGTTGCCCTCTCCTCTCTTCTCCTTTCTTCTCCTTCTTCTGTGGTCTTGCCTTTGCCTTGCCTTGCCTTGCCTTGCCTTGCCTTGCTTTGCCTTGCCTTGCTTTTGCCTTGGCTTTGCCTTTGCCTTTGCCTTTGACTTGCCTTTGCCTTGCCTTTGCCTTTGCCTTTGCCTTTGCCTTTGCCTTTGCCTTTGCCTTTGCCTTTGCTTTTGCCTTGCAACACTCCTTTGCTCTTGCCACTGCAATCCGGTTGAGAAGGATTTCAAAGCATCTGACGAGTTTGGAAGGTGGTGGCTCTGTCAACCGGTTGTCTTGCAGCAGAGAACCTCCAGCAGCCTCATGCAAGGTCTTCCTCCCTTCATCCCTGCCCTGTGATTCCACCAGCTGCTCCAGTGCTTCCTCGGGGATGTGTTGGAGCTGCCCCCGGGCCAGCTCTGGCGCTGGGCACGGGAGGCTGCTCCCTTTTATAGTGCCCCGGGGCATTGTGACCTCAGCGTTGCCGGGTGCTGGCATTGTGACGTGGGGGTGACAGAGCCCCCATGTGCAGCCCCGCCCATCCCCCCTCTGCCCAGCACCCTTTGGAGGAAGCCCTTGAGACGCTGGCCCCCAATCACTCTGTGTAGCTACAAGACAGGGGAGTAATCAACCTAACCATGGCCCTTTTTTGCAAAAATAGAGTCTGGATTTGTGGTCTGTCCAGCCTTATTTCATCTCCTCTCCTCTCCTCTCCTCTCCTCTCCTCTCCTCTCCTCTCCTCTCCTCTCCTCTCCTTTCCTCTCCTCTCCTCTCCTCTCCTCTCCTCTCCTCACTTCTCCTCTCTCCACTTTTTCCCTTTTCTTCTCTCCCCATAGTGAGTCAAATAACAAAAAGAATATTTGCCTGAAAGGACAGTGGAATTTCAGCTCCAAAACCGCTTTCAAGGACACACAACACAATGGATACATCTGTTTCATTTCTTAATTTATTTTATTTCATTTTATTTAGTCTTATTTTTTTTTTAGTTTTGTTTTCTTTTGTTGCCCTCTCCTCTCTTCTCCTTACTTCTCCTTCTTCTGTGGTCTTGCCTTGCCTTGCCTTGCCTTGCGTTGCCTTGCCTTGCCTTGCCTTGCCTTGCCTTGCCTTGCCTTGCCTTGCCTTTGCCTTGCCTTGCCTTGCCTTGCCTTTGCCTTGCCTTGCCTTGCCTTGCCTTTGCCTTGCCTTGCCTTGCCTTGCCTTGCCTTTGCCTTGCCTTGCCTTGCCTTGCCTTGCCTTGCCTTGCCTTGCCTTGCCTTGCCTTGCCTTGCCATGCCTTGCCTTGCCTTGCCTTGCCTTGCCTTGCCTTGCCTTGCCTTGCCTTTGCCTTGCCTTGCCTTTGCCTTGCCTTGCCTTGCCTTGCCTTTGCCTTGCCTTGCCTTGCCTTTGCCTTGCCTTGCCTTGCCTTGCCTTGCCTTGCCTTGCCTTGCCTTGCCTTGCCTTGACTTTGCCTTGCCTTGCCTTGCCTTGCCTTTGCCTTGCCTTGCCTTGCCTTGCCTTTGCCATGCCTTGCCTTGCCTTGCCTTTGCCTTGCCTTGCCTTGCCTTGCCTTTGCCTTGCCTTGCCTTGCCTTGCCTTTGCCTTGCCTTGCCTTCCCTTGCTGCCTTGCCTTGCCTTTGCCTTGCCTTGCCTTGCCTTGCCTTTGCCTTGCCTTGCCTTGCCTTGCCTTTGCCTTGCCTTGCCTTGCCTTTCCTTTGCCTTGCCTTGCCTTGCCTTTGCCTTCCCTTGCCTTGCCTTGCCTTTGCCTTGCCTTGCCTTGCCTTGCCTTTGCCTTGCCTTGCCTTGCCTTTCCTTGCCTTGCCTTGCCTTGCCTTGCCTTGCCTTGCCTTGCCTTGCCTTGCCTTTGCCTTGCCTTTGCCTTGCCTTTGCCTTGCCTTTGCCTTGCCTTGCCTTGCCTTGCCTTTGCCTTGCCTTGCCTTGCCTTGCCTTTGCCTTGCCTTGCCTTGCCTTGCCTTTGCCTTGCCTTGCCTTGCCTTGCCTTTGCCTTGCCTTGCCTTGCCTTGCCTTTGCCTTGCCTTGCCTTGCCTTGCCTTTGCCTTGCCTTGCCTTGCCTTGCCTTTGCCTTGCCTTGCCTTGCCTTGCCTTGCCTTGCCTTGCCTTGCCTTGCCTTGCCTTGCCTTGCCTTGCCTTGCCTTGCCTTGCCTTTGCCTTGCCTTGCCTTGCCTTTGCCTTGCCTTGCCTTGCCTTGCCTTTGCCTTGCCTTGCCTTGCCTTGCCTTGCCTTGCCTTGCCTTGCCTTGCCTTTGCCTTGCCTTGCCTTGCCTTGCCTTTGCCTTGCCTTGCCTTGCCTTGCCTTTGCCTTGCCTTGCCTTGCCTTGCCTTGCCTTGCCTTGCCTTGCCTTGCCTTGCCTTGCCTTGCCTTGCCTTGCCTTGCCTTGCCTTTGCCTTGCCTTGCCTTGCCTTGCCTTTGCCTTGCCTTGCCTTGCCTTGCCTTTGCCTTGCCTTGCCTTGCCTTGCCTTTGCCTTGCCTTGCCTTGCCTTGCCCTTGCCTTGCCTTGCCTTGCCTTGCCTTGCCTTGCCTTGCCTTGCCTTGCCTTGCCTTGCCTTGCCTTGCCTTGCCTTGCCTTGCCTTGCCTTGCCTTGCCTTGCCTTGCCCTGCCTTGCCTTGCCTTGCCTTGCCTTGCCTTGCCTTGCCTTGCCTTGCCTTGCCTTGCCTTGCCTTGCCTTGCCTTTGCCTTGCCTTTGCCTTTGCCTTTGCCTTTGCCTTTGCCTTTGCCTTTGCCTTTGCCTTTGCCTTGCCTTTGCCTTGGCCTTTGCCTTGCCTTTGCCTTTGCCTTTGCCTTTGCCTTTGCCTTTGCCTTTGCCTTTGCTTTTGCCTTGCAACACTCCTTTGCTCTTGCCACTGCAATCCGGTTGAGAAGGATTTCAAAGCATCTGACGAGTTTGGAAGGTGGTGGCTCTGTCAACAGGTTGTCTTGCAGCAGAGAACCTCCAGCAGCCTTATGCAAGGTCTTTCTCCCTTCATCCCTGCCCTGTGATTCCACCAGCTGCTCCAGTGCTTCCTCAGGGATGTGTTGGAGCTGCCCCCGGGCCAGCTCTGGCGCTGGGCACGGGAGGCTGCTCCCTTTTATAGTGCCCCGGGGCATTGTGACCTCAGCGTTGCCTGGTGCAGGCATTGTGACGTGGGGGTGACAGAGACCCCATGTGCAGCCCCGCCCATCCCCCCTCTGCCCAGCACCCTTTGGAGGAAGCCCTTGAGACGCTGGCCCCCAAATCCTCTCTGTACCTACAAGACAGGGGAGTAATCAACCTAACCATGGCCCTTTTTTGCAAAAATAGAGTCTGGATTTGTTGTCTGTCCAGCCTTACTTCATCTCCTCTCCTCTCCTCTCCTCTCCTCTCCTCTCCTCTCCTCTCCTCTCCTCTCCTCTCCTCTCCTCTCCTCTCCTCTCCTCTCCTCTCCTCACTTCTCCTCTCTCCACTTTTTCCCTTTTCTTCTCTCCCCATAGTGAGTCAAATAACAAAAAGAATATTTGCATGAAAGGACAGTGGAATTTCAGCTCCAAAACCACTTTCAAGGACACACAACACAATGGATACATCTGTTTCATTTTTTAATTTATTTTATTTCATTTTATTTAGTCTTATTTTTTTTTTAGTTTTGTTTTCTTTTGTTGCCCTCTCCTCTCTTCTACTTTCTTCTCCTTCTTCTGTGGTCTTGCCTTTGCCTTGCCTTGCCTTGCCTTGCCTTGCCTTGCCTTGCCTTGCCTTGCCTTGCCTTTGCCTTGCCTTGCCTTCCCTTGCTGCCTTGCCTTGCCTTTGCCTTGCCTTGCCTTGCCTTTGCCTTGCCTTGCCTTGCCTTGCCTTTGCCTTGCCTTGCCTTGCCTTGCCTTTGCCTTGCCTTGCCTTGCCTTTGCCTTGCCTTGCCTTGCCTTGCCTTTGCCTTGCCTTGCCTTGCCTTGCCTTTGCCTTGCCTTGCCTTGCCTTGCCTTGCCTTGCCTTGCCTTGCCTTGCCTTGCCTTGCCTTTGCCTTGCCTTGCCTTGCCTTGCCTTTGCCTTGCCTTGCCTTGCCTTGCCTTTGCCTTGCCTTGCCTTGCCTTGCCTTTGCCTTGCCTTGCCTTGCCTTGCCTTGCCTTGCCTTGCCTTGCCTTGCCTTGCCTTGCCTTGCCTTTGCCTTGCCTTGCCTTTGCCTTGCCTTGCCTTGCCTTGCCTTTGCCTTGCCCTGCCTTGCCTTGCCTTGCCTTGCCTTGCCTTGCCTTGCCTTGCCTTGCCTTGCCTTGCCTTTGCCTTGCATTTGCCTTTGCCTTTGCCTTTGCCTTTGCCTTGCCTTGCCTTGCCTTGCCTTGCCTTGCCTTGCCTTGCCTTGCCTTTGCCTTGCCTTTGCCTTTGCCTTTGCCTTTGCCTTTGCCTTTGCCTTGCCTTTGCCTTGCCTTTGCCTTTGCCTTTGCCTTTGCCTTTGCCTTTGCCTTTGCCTTTGCTTTTGCCTTGCAACACTCCTTTGCTCTTGCCACTGCAATCCGGTTGAGAAGGATTTCAAAGCATCTGACGAGTTTGGAAGGTGGTGGCTCTGTCAACAGGTTGTCTTGCAGCAGAGAACCTCCAGCAGCCTCATGCAAGGTCTTCCTCCCTTCATCCCTGCCCTGTGATTCCACCAGCTGCTCCAGTGCTTCCTCGGGGATGTGTTGGAGCTGTCCCCGGGCCAGCTCTGGCGCTGGGCACGGGAGGCTGCTCCCTTTTATAGTGCCCCTGGGCATTGTGACCTCAGCGTTGCCTGCTGCTGGCATTGTGACGTGGGGGTGACAGAGCCCCCATGTGCAGCCCCGCCCATCCCCCCTCTGCCCAGCACCCTTTGGAGGAAGCCCTTGAGACGCTGGCCCCCAATTCCTCTCTGTACCTACAAGACAGGGGAGTAATCAACCTAACCATGGCCCTTTTTTGCAAAAATAGAGTCTGGATTTGTTGTCTGTCCAGCCTTATTTCATCTCCTCTCCTCTCCTCTCCTCTCCTCTCCTCTCCTCTCCTCTCCTCTCCTCTCCTCTCCTCTCCTCTCCTCTTCTCTCCTCTCCTCTCCTCTCCTCTCCTCTCCTCACTTCTCCTCTCTCCACTTTTTCCCTTTTCTTCTCTCCCCATAGTGAGTCAAATAACAAAAAGAATATTTGCATGAAAGGACAGTGGAATTTCAGCTCCAAAACCACTTTCAAGGACACACAACACAATGGATACATCTCTTTCATTTTTTAATTTATTTTATTTCATTTTATTTAGTCTTATTTTTTTTTTAGTTTTGTTTTCTTTTGTTGCTCTCTCCTCTCTTCTCCTTTCGTCTCCTTCTTCTGTGGTCTTGCCTTTTCCTTGCCTTGCCTTGCCTTGCCTTGCCTTGCCTTTGCCTTGCCTTGCCTTGCCTTGCCTTTGCCTTGCCTTGCCTTGCCTTGCCTTTGCCTTGCCTTGCCTTGACTTGCCTTTGCCTTTGCCTTTGCCTTTGCCTTTGCTTTTGCCTTGCAACACTCCTTTGCTCTTGCCACTGCAATCCGGTTGAGAAGGATTTCAAAGCATCTGACGAGTTTGGAAGGTGGTGGCTCTGTCAACAGGTTGTCTTGCAGCAGAGAACCTCCAGCAGCCTCATGCAAGGTCTTCCTCCCTTCATCCCTGCCCTGTGATTCCACCAGCTGCTCCAGTGCTTCCTCGGGGATGTGTTGGAGCTGTCCCCGGGCCAGCTCTGGCGCTGGGCACGGGAGGCTGCTCCCTTTTATAGTGCCCCTGGGCATTGTGACCTCAGCGTTGCCTGCTGCTGGCATTGTGACGTGGGGGTGACAGAGCCCCCATGTGCAGCCCCGCCCATCCCCCCTCTGCCCAGCACCCTTTGGAGGAAGCCCTTGAGACGCTGGCCCCCAATTCCTCTCTGTACCTACAAGACAGGGGAGTAATCAACCTAACCATGGCCCTTTTTTGCAAAAATAGAGTCTGGATTTGTTGTCTGTCCAGCCTTATTTCATCTCCTCTCCTCTCCTCTCCTCTCCTCTCCTCTCCTCTCCTCTCCTCTCCTCTCCTCTCCTCTCCTCACTTCTCCTCTCTCCACTTTTTCCCTTTTCTTCTCTCCCCATAGTGAGTCAAATAACAAAAAGAATATTTGCATGAAAGGACAGTGGAATTTCAGCTCCAAAACCACTTTCAAGGACACACAACACAATGGATACATCTCTTTCATTTTTTAATTTATTTTATTTCATTTTATTTAGTCTTATTTTTTTTTTAGTTTTGTTTTCTTTTGTTGCCCTCTCCTCTCTTCTCCTTTCGTCTCCTTCTTCTGTGGTCTTGCCTTTTCCTTGCCTTGCCTTGCCTTGCCTTGCCTTGCCTTTGCCTTGCCTTGCCTTGCCTTGCCTTTGCCTTGCCTTGCCTTGCCTTGCCTTTGCCTTGCCTTGCCTTGCCTTGCCTTTGACTTGCCTTGCCTTGCCTTGCATTGCCTTTGCCTTGCCTTGCCTTTGCCTTGCCTTGCCTTGCCTTGCCTTTGCCTTGCCTTGCCTTGCCTTGCCTTTGCCTTGCCTTGCCTTGACTTGCCTTTGCCTTGCCTTGCCTTGCCTTGCCTTTGCCTTGCCTTGCCTTGCCTTGCCTTTGCCTTGCCTTGCCTTGCCTTGCCTTTGCCTTGCCTTGCCTTGCCTTGCCTTTGCCTTGCCTTGCCTTGCCTTGCCTTTGCCTTGCCTTGCCTTGCATTGCCTTTGCCTTGCCTTGCCTTGCCTTGCCTTTGCCTTGCCTTGCCTTGCCTTGCCTTTGCCTTGCCTTGCCTTGCCTTGCCTTGCCTTGCCTTTGCCTTGCCTTGCCTTGCCTTGCCTTTGCCTTGCCTTGCCTTGCCTTGCCTTTGCCTTGCCTTGCCTTGCCTTGCCTTTGCCTTGCCTTGCCTTGCCTTGCCTTTGCCTTGCCTTGCCTTGCCTTGCCTTGCCTTGCCTTTGCCTTGCCCTGCCTTGCCTTGCCTTGCCTTGCCTTGCCTTGCCTTGCCTTTCCTTGCCTTGCCTTGCCTTGCCTTGCCTCGCCTTGCCTTGCCTTGCCTTTGCCTTGCCTTTGCCTTTGCCTTTGCCTTTGCCTTTGCCTTTGCCTTTGCCTTGCCTTGCCTTGCCTTGCCTTGCCTTGCCTTGCCTTGCCTTTGCCTTGCCTTTGCCTTTGCCTTTGCCTTTGCCTTTGCCTTTGCCTTGCCTTTGCATTTGCCTTTGCCTTGCCTTTGCCTTTGCCTTTGCCTTTGCCTTTGCCTTTGCCTTTGCCTTTGCTTTTGCCTTGCAACACTCCTTTGCTATTGCCACTGCAATCCGGTTGAGAAGGATTTCAAAGCATCTGACGAGTTTGGAAGGTGGTGGCTCTGTCAACAGGTTGTCTTGCAGCAGAGAACCTCCAGCAGCCTCATGCAAGGTCTTCCTCCCTTCATCCCTGCCCTGTGATTCCACCAGCTGCTCCAGTGCTTCCTCGGGGATGTGTTGGAGCTGCCCCCGGGCCAGCTCTGGCGCTGGGCACGGGAGGCTGCTCCCTTTTATAGTGCCCCGGGGCATTGTGACCTCAGCGTTGCTGGGTGCTGGCATTGTGACGTGGGGGTGACAGAGCCCCCATGTGCAGCCCCGCCCATCCCCCCTCTGCCCAGCACCCTTTGGAGGAAGCCCTTGAGACGCTGGCCCCCAATCACTCTCTGTACCTACAAGACAGGGGAGTAATCAACCTAACCATGGCCCTTTTTTGCAAAAATAGAGTCTGGATTTGTTGTCTGTCCAGCCTTATTTCATCTCCTCTCCTCTCCTCTCCTCTCCTCTCCTCTCCTCTCCTCTCCTCTCCTCTCCTCTCCTCTCCTCTCCTCTCCTCTCCTCTCCTCTCCTCTCCTCTCCTCACTTCTCCTCTCTCCACTTTTTCCCTTTTCTTCTCTCCCCATAGTGAGTCAAATAACAAAAAGAATATTTGCATGAAAGGACAGTGGAATTTCAGCTCCAAAACCACTTTCAAGGACACACAACACAATGGATACATCTGTTTCATTTTTTATTTTATTTTATTTCATTTTATTTAGTCTTATTTTTTTTTTAGTTTTGTTTTCTTTTGTTGCCCTCTCCTCTCTTCTCCTTTCTTCTCCTTCTTCTGTGGTCTTGCCTTTGCCTTGCCTTGCCTTGCCTTGCCTTGCCTTGCCTTGCCTTGCCTTGCCTTGCCTTGCCTTTGCCTTGCCTTGCCTTCCCTTGCTGCCTTGCCTTGCCTTTGCCTTGCCTTGCCTTGCCTTGCCTTTGCCTTGCCTTGCCTTGCCTTGCCTTTGCCTTGCCTTGCCTTGCCTTGCCTTTGCCATGCCTTGCCTTGCCTTGCCTTGCCTTGCCTTGCCTTGCCTTGCCTTTGCCTTGCCTTGCCTTGCCTTTGCCTTGCCTTGCCTTGCCTTGCCTTTGCCTTGCCCTGCCTTGCCTTGCCTTGCCTTGCCTTGCCTTGCCTTGCCTTGCCTTGCCTTGCCTTTGCCTTGCATTTGCCTTTGCCTTTGCCTTTGCCTTTGCCTTTGCCTTTGCCTTTGCCTTTGCCTTGCCTTGCCTTGCCTTGCCTTGCCTTGCCTTGCCTTGCCTTGCCTTGCCTTGCCTTTGCCTTGCCTTTGCCTTTGCCTTTGCCTTTGCCTTTGCCTTGCCTTTGCCTTGCCTTTGCCTTTGCCTTTGCCTTTGCCTTTGCCTTTGCCTTTGCCTTTGCCTTTGCCTTTGCTTTTGCCTTGCAACACTCCTTTGCTCTTGCCACTGCAATCCGGTTGAGAAGGATTTCAAAGCATCTGACGAGTTTGGAAGGTGGTGGCTCTGTCAACAGGTTGTCTTGCAGCAGAGAACCTCCAGCAGCCTCATGCAAGGTCTTCCTCCCTTCATCCCTGCCCTGTGATTCCACCAGCTGCTCCAGTGCTTCCTCGGGGATGTGTTGGAGCTGCCCCCGGGCCAGCTCTGGCGCTGGGCACGGGAGGCTGCTCCCTTTTATAGTGCCCCGGGGCATTGTGACCTCAGCGTTGCTGGGTGCTGGCATTGTGACGTGGGGGTGACAGAGCCCCCATGTGCAGCCCCGCCCATCCCCCCTCTGCCCAGCACCCTTTGGAGGAAGCCCTTGAGACGCTGGCCCCCAATTCCTCTCTGTACCTACAAGACAGGGGAGTAATCAACCTAACCATGGCCCTTTTTTGCAAAAATAGAGTCTGGATTTGTTGTCTGTCCAGCCTTATTTCATCTCCTCTCCTCTCCTCTCCTCTCCTCTCCTCTCCTCTCCTCTCCTCTCCTCTCCTCTCCTCTCCTCTCCTCTCCTCTCCTCTCCTCTCCTCACTTCTCCTCTCTCCACTTTTTCCCTTTTCTTCTCTCCCCATAGTGAGTCAAATAACAAAAAGAATATTTGCATGAAAGGACAGTGGAATTTCAGCTCCAAAACCACTTTCAAGGACACACAACACAATGGATACATCTCTTTCATTTTTTAATTTATTTTATTTCATTTTATTTAGTCTTATTTTTTTTTTAGTTTTGTTTTCTTTTGTTGCCCTCTCCTCTCTTCTCCTTTCGTCTCCTTCTTCTGTGGTCTTGCCTTTTCCTTGCCTTGCCTTGCCTTGCCTTGCCTTGCCTTTGCCTTGCCTTGCCTTGCCTTGCCTTTGCCTTGCCTTGCCTTGCCTTGCCTTTGCCTTGCCTTGCCTTGCCTTGCCTTTGACTTGCCTTGCCTTGCCTTGCATTGCCTTTGCCTTGCCTTGCCTTTGCCTTGCCTTGCCTTGCCTTGCCTTTGCCTTGCCTTGCCTTGCCTTGCCTTTGCCTTGCCTTGCCTTGCCTTGCCTTTGCCTTGCCTTGCCTTGACTTGCCTTTGCCTTGCCTTGCCTTGCCTTGCCTTTGCCTTGCCTTGCCTTGCCTTGCCTTTGCCTTGCCTTGCCTTGCCTTGCCTTTGCCTTGCCTTGCCTTGCCTTGCCTTTGCCTTGCCTTGCCTTGCATTGCCTTTGCCTTGCCTTGCCTTGCCTTGCCTTTGCCTTGCCTTGCCTTGCCTTGCCTTTGCCTTGCCTTGCCTTGCCTTGCCTTGCCTTGCCTTTGCCTTGCCTTGCCTTGCCTTGCCTTTGCCTTGCCTTGCCTTGCCTTGCCTTTGCCTTGCCTTGCCTTGCCTTGCCTTTGCCTTGCCTTGCCTTGCCTTGCCTTGCCTTGCCTTGCCTTGCCTTGCCTTGCCTTGCCTTGCCTTTGCCTTGCCCTGCCTTGCCTTGCCTTGCCTTGCCTTGCCTTGCCTTGCCTCGCCTTGCCTTGCCTTGCCTTTGCCTTGCCTTTGCCTTTGCCTTTGCCTTTGCCTTTGCCTTTGCCTTTGCCTTGCCTTGCCTTGCCTTGCCTTGCCTTGCCTTGCCTTGCCTTGCCTTGCCTTTGCCTTGCCTTTGCCTTTGCCTTTGCCTTTGCCTTTGCCTTTGCCTTGCCTTTGCATTTGCCTTTGCCTTGCCTTTGCCTTTGCCTTTGCCTTTGCCTTTGCCTTTGCCTTTGCCTTTGCCTTTGCCTTGCAACAATCCTTTGCTCTTGCCACTGCAATCCGGTTGAGAAGGATTTCAAAGCATCTGACGAGTTTGGAAGGTGGTGGCTCTGTCAACAGGTTGTCTTGCAGCAGAGAACCTCCAGCAGCCTCATGCAAGGTCTTCCTCCCTTCATCCCTGCCCTGTGATTCCACCAGCTGCTCCAGTGCTTCCTCGGGGATGTGTTGGAGCTGCCCCCGGGCCAGCTCTGGCGCTGGGCACGGGAGGCTGCTCCCTTTTATAGTGCCCCGGGGCATTGTTACCTCAGCGTTGCCGGGTGCTGGCATTGTGACGTGGGGGTGACAGAGCCCCCATGTGCAGCCCCGCCCATCCCCCCTCTGCCCAGCACACTTTGGAGGAAGCCCTTGAGACGCTGGCCCCCAATCACTCTCTGTACCTACAAGACAGGGGAGTAATCAACCTAACCATGGCCCTTTTTTGCAAAAATAGAGTCTGGATTTGTTGTCTGTCCAGCCTTATTTCATCTCCTCTCCTCTCCTCTCCTCTCCTCTCCTCTCCTCTCCTCTCCTCTCCTCTCCTCTCCTCTCCTCTCCTCTCCTCTCCTCTCCTCTCCTCTCCTCACTTCTCCTCTCTCCTTGCCTTGCCTTGCCTTGCCTTGCCTTGCCTTGCTTGCCTTGCCTTGCCTTGCCTTGCCTTGCCTTGCCTTGCCTTGCCTTGCCTTGCCTTGCCTTGCCTTGCCTTGCCTTGCCTTGCCGTGCCGTGCCTTGCCGTGCCTTGCCTTGCCTTGCCTTGCCTTGCCGTGCCGTGCCGTGCCGTGCCGTGCCGTGCCGTGCCGTGCCGTGCCTTGCCGTGCCTTGCCTTGCCGTGCCTTGCCTTGCCTTGCCTTGCCTTGCCTTGCCTTGCCTTGCCTTGCCTTGCCTTGCCGTGCCTTGCCGTGCCTTGCCTTGCCGTGCCGTGCCTTGCCGTGCCGTGCCTTGCCGTGCCGTGCCGTGCCGTGCCGTGCCGTGCCGTGCCGTGCCGTGCCTTGCCGTGCCGTGCCTTGCCGTGCCTTGCCTTGCCTTGCCTTGCCTTGCCTTGCCTTGCCTTGCCTTGCCTTGCCTTGCCTTGCCTTTGCCTTGCAACACTCCTTTGCTCTTCCCACTGCAATCCGGTTGAGAAGGATTTCAAAGCATCCGACGAATTTGGAAGGTGGTGGCTCTGTCAACAGGTTGTCTTGCAGCAGAGAACCTCCAGCAGCCTCATGCAAGGTCTTCCTCCCTTCATCCCTGCCCTGTGATTCCACCAGCTGCTCCAGTGCTTCCTCGGGGATGTGTTGGAGCTGCCCCCGGGCCAGCTCTGGCGCTGGGCTCGGGAGGCTGCTCCCTTTTATAGTGCTCCGGGGCATTGTGCCCTCAGCGTTGCCGGGTGCTGGCATTGTGACGTGGGGGTGAGAGAGCCCCCATGTGCAGCCCCGCCCATACCCCCCCTCTGCCCAGCACCCTTTGGAGGAATACCTTGAGACGCTGGCCCCCAATCACTCTCTGTAACTACAAGACAGGGGAGTAATCAACCTAACCATGGCCCTTTTTTGCAAAAATAGTCTGGATTTGTTGTCTGTCCAGCCTTATTTCATCTCCTCTCCTCTCCTCTCCTCTCCTCTCCTCTCCTCTCCTCTCCTCTCCTCTCCTCTCCTCTCCTCTCCTCTCCTCTCCTCTCCTCTCCTCTCCTCTCCTCTCCTCTCCTCTCCTCTCCTCTCCTCTCCTCTCCTCTCCTCTCCTCTCCTCTCCTCTCCTCTCCTCTCCTCTCCTCACTTCTCCTCTCTCCTTGCCTTGCCTTGCCTTGCCTTGCCTTGCCTTGCCTTGCCTTGCCTTGCCTTGCCTTGCCTTGCCTTGCCTTGCCTTGCCTTGCCGTGCCGTGCCTTGCCGTGCCTTGCCGTGCCTTGCCGTGCCTTGCCTTGCCTTGCCTTGCCTTGCCGTGCCGTGCCGTGCCGTGCCGTGCCGTGCCGTGCCGTGCCGTGCCGTGCCGTGCCTTGCCGTGCCTTGCCTTGCCGTGCCTTGCCTTGCCTTGCCTTGCCTTGCCTTGCCTTGCCTTGCCTTGCCTTGCCTTGCCGTGCCTTGCCTTGCCGTGCCGTGCCTTGCCGTGCCGTGCCTTGCCGTGCCGTGCCGTGCCGTGCCGTGCCGTGCCGTGCCGTGCCGTGCCGTGCCTTGCCGTGCCGTGCCTTGCCGTGCCTTGCCGTGCCTTGCCGTGCCTTGCCTTGCCGTGCCTTGCCTTGCCTTGCCTTGCCTTGCCTTGCCTTGCCTTGCCTTGCCTTGCCTTGCCTTTGCCTTTGCCTTTGCCTTTGCCTTGCCTTTACCTTTGCCTTTGCCTTTGCCTTGCCTTTGCCTTTGCCTTTGCCTTTGCCTTTGCCTTTGCCTTTGCCTTTGCCTTGCCTTTGCCTTTGCCTTTGCCTTGCCTTTGCCTTGCAACACTCCTTTGCTCTTCCCACTGCAATCCGGTTGAGAAGGATTTCAAAGCATCCGACGAATTTGGAAGGTGGTGGCTCTGTCAACAGGTTGTCTTGCAGCAGAGAACCTCCAGCAGCCTCATGCAAGGTCTTCCTCCCTTCATCCCTGCCCTGTGATTCCACCAGCTGCTCCAGTGCTTCCTCGGGGATGTGTTGGAGCTGCCCCCGGGCCAGCTCTGGCGCTGGGCTCGGGAGGCTGCTCCCTTTTATAGTGCTCCGGGGCATTGTGCCCTCAGCGTTGCCGGGTGCTGGCATTGTGACGTGGGGGTGAGAGAGCCCCCATGTGCAGCCCCGCCCATACCCCCCTCTGCCCAGCACCCTTTGGAGGAATACCTTGAGACGCTGGCCCCCAATCACTCTCTGTAACTACAAGACAGGGGAGTAATCAACCTAACCATGGCCCTTTTTTGCAAAAATAGTCTGGATTTGTTGTCTGTCCAGCCTTATTTCATCTCCTCTCCTCTCCTCTCCTCTCCTCTCCTCTCCTCTCCTCTCCTCTCCTCTCCTCTCCTCTCCTCTCCTCTCCTCTCCTCTCCTCTCCTCTCCTCTCCCTCTCCTCTCCTCTCCTCTCCTCACTTCTCCTCTCTCCACTTTTTGCCTTGCCTTGCCTTGCCTTGCCTTGCCTTGCCTTGACTTGCCTTGCCTTGCCTTGCCTTGCCTTTGCCTTGCCTTTGCCTTGCCTTGCCTTTGCCTTGCCTTTGCCTTGCCTTTGCCTTGCAACACTCCTTTGCTCTTGCCACTGCAATCCTGTTGAGAAGGATTTCAAAGCATCCGACGAGTTTGGAAGGTGGTGGCTCTGTCAACACGTTGTCTTGCAGCAGAGAACCTCCAGCAGCCTCATGCAAGGTCTTCCTCCCTTCATCCCTGCCCTGTGATTCCACCAGCTGCTCCAGTGCTTCCTCGGGGATGTGTTGGAGCTGCCCCCGGGCCAGCTCTGGCGCTGGGCACGGGAGGCTGCTCCCTTTTATAGTGCCCCGGGGCATTGTGACCTCAGCGTTGCTGGGTGCTGGCATTGTGTCGTGGGGGTGACAGAGCCCCCATGTGCAGCCCCGCCCATCCCCCCTCTGCCCAGCACCCTTTGGAGGAAGCCCTTGAGCCGCTGGCCCCCAATCACTCTGTGTAGCTACAAGACAGGGGAGTAATCAACCTAACCATGGCCCTTTTTTGCAAAAATAGAGTCTGGATTTGTTGTCTGTCCAGCCTTATTTCATCTCCTCTCCTCTCCTCTCCTCTCCTCTCCTCTCCTCTCCTCTCCTCTCCTCTCCTCTCCTCTCCTCTCCTCTCCTCACTTCTCCTCTCGCCTTGCCTTGCCTTGCCTTGCCTTGCCTTGCCTTGCCTTGCCTTGCCTTGCCTTGCCTTGCCTTGCCTTGCCTTGCCTTGCCTTGCCTTGCCTTGCCTTGCCTTGCCTTGCCTTGCCTTGCCTTGCCTTGCCTTGCCTTGCCTTGCCTTGCCTTGCCTTGCTTGCCTTGCCTTGCCTTGCCTTGCCTTGCCTTGCCTTGCCTTGCCTTGCTTGCCTTGCCTTGCCTTGCCTTGCCTTGCCTTGCCTTGCCTGTTGCCTTGCCTTGCCTTGCCTTGCCTTGCCTTGCCTTGCCTTGCCTGCCTTGCCTTGCCTTGCCTTGACTTGCCTTGCCTTGCCTTGCCTTGCCTTGCCTTGCCTTGCCTTGCCTTGCCTTGCCTTGCCTTGCCTTGCCTTGCCTTGCCTTGCCTTGCCTTGCCTTGCCTTGCCTTGCCTTGCCTTGCCTTGCCTTGCCTTGCCTTGCCTTGCCTCTGCCTTGCCTTGCCTTGCCTTGCCTTGCCTTGCCTTGCCTTGCCTTGCCTTGCCTTGCCTTGCCTTGCCTTGCCTTGCTTGCCTTGCCTTGCCTTGCCTTGCCTTGCCTTGCCTTGCCTTGCCTTGCCTTGCCTTGCCTTGCCTTGCCTTGCCTTGCCTTGCCTTGCCTTGCCTTGCCTTGCCTTGCCTTGCCTTGCCTTGCCTTGCCTTGCCTTGCCTTGCCTTGCCTTGCCTTGCCTTGCCTTGCCTTGCCTTGCCTTGCCTTGCCTTGCCTTGCCTTGCCTTGCCTTGCCTTGCCTTGCCTTGCCTTGCCTTGCTTGCCTTGCCTTGCCTTGCCTTGCTTGCCTTGCCTTGCCTTGCCTTGCCTTGCCTTGCCTTGCCTTGCCTTGCCTTGCCTTGCCTTGCCTTGCCTTGCCTTGCCTTGCCTTGCCTTGCCTTGCCTTGCCTTGCCTGCCTTGCCTTGCCTTGCTTGCCTTGCCTTGCCTTGCCTTGCCTTGCCTTGCCTTGCCTTGCCTTGCCTTGCCTTGCCTTGCCTTGCCTTGCCTTGCCTTGCCTTGCCTTGCCTTGCCTTGCCTTGCCTTGCCTTGCCTTGCCTTGCCTTGCCTTGCCTTGCCTTGCTTGCCTTGCCTTGCCTTGCCTTGCCTTGCTTGCCTTGCCTTGCCTTGCCTTGCCTTGCCTTGCTTGCCTTGCCTTGCCTTGCCTTGCCTTGCCTTGCCTTGCCTTGCCTTGCCTTGCCTTGCTTGCCTTGCCTTGCCTTGCCTTTGCCTTTGCCTTTGCCTTTGCCTTGCCTTTACCTTTGCCTTTGCCTTTGCCTTGCCTTTGCCTTTGCCTTTGCCTTTGCCTTTGCCTTTGCCTTTGCCTTTGCCTTGCCTTTGCCTTTGCCTTTGCCTTGCCTTTGCCTTGCCTTTGCCTTGCAACACTCCTTTGCTCTTCCCACTGCAATCCGGTTGAGAAGGATTTCAAAGCATCCGACGAATTTGGAAGGTGGTGGCTCTGTCAACAGGTTGTCTTGCAGCAGAGAACCTCCAGCAGCCTCATGCAAGGTCTTCCTCCCTTCATCCCTGCCCTGTGATTCCACCAGCTGCTCCAGTGCTTCCTCGGGATGTGTTGGAGCTGCCCCCGGGCCAGCTCTGGCGCTGGGCTCGGGAGGCTGCTCCCTTTTATAGTGCTCCGGGCATTGTGCCCTCAGCGTTGCCGGGTGCTGGCATTGTGACGTGGGGGTGAGAGAGCCCCCATGTGCAGCCCCGCCCATACCCCCCTCTGCCCAGCACCCTTTGGAGGAATACCTTGAGACGCTGGCCCCCAATCACTCTCTGTAACTACAAGACAGGGGAGTAATCAACCTAACCATGGCCCTTTTTGCAAAAATAGTCTGGATTTGTTGTCTGTCCAGCCTTATTTCATCTCCTCTCCTCTCCTCTCCTCTCCTCTCCTCTCCTCTCCTCTCCTCTCCTCTCCTCTCCTCTCCTCTCCTCTCCTCTCCTCTCCTCTCCTCTCCTCTCCTCTCCTCCTCCTCTCCTCTCCTCTCCTCTCCTCTCCTCTCCTCTCCTCTCCTCTCTCTCCTCACTTCTCCTCTCTCCACTTTTTGCCTTGCCTTGCCTTGCCTTGCCTTGACTTGCCTTGCCTTGCCTTGCCTTGCCTTTGCCTTGCCTTTGCCTTGCCTTGCCTTTGCCTTGCCTTTGCCTTGCCTTTGCCTTGCAACACTCCTTTGCTCTTGCCACTGCAATCCTGTTGAGAAGGATTTCAAAGCATCCGACGAGTTTGGAAGGTGGTGGCTCTGTCAACACGTTGTCTTGCAGCAGAGAACCTCCAGCAGCCTCATGCAAGGTCTTCCTCCCTTCATCCCTGCCTGTGATTCCACCAGCTGCTCCAGTGCTTCCTCGGGGATGTGTTGGAGCTGCCCCCGGGCCAGCTCTGCGCTGGGCACGGGAGGCTGCTCCCTTTTATAGTGCCCCGGGGCATTGTGACCTCAGCGTTGCTGGGTGCTGGCATTGTGACGTGGGGGTGACAGAGCCCCCATGTGCAGCCCCGCCCATCCCCCCTCTGCCCAGCACCCTTTGGAGGAAGCCCTTGAGCCGCTGGCCCCCATCACTCTGTGTAGCTACAAGACAGGGGAGTAATCAACCTAACCATGGCCCTTTTTTGCAAAAATAGAGTCTGGATTTGTTGTCTGTCCAGCCTTATTTCATCTCCTCTCCTCTCCTCTCCTCTCCTCTCCTCTCCTCTCCTCTCCTCTCCTCTCCTCTCCTCTCCTCTCCTCTCCTCTCCTCTCCTCTCCTCTCCTCTCTCTCCTCTCTCCTCGCCTTCTCCTTGCCTCTGCCTTGCCTTGCCTTGCCTTGCCTTGCCTTGCCTTGCCTTGCCTTGCCTTGCCTTGCCTTGCCTTGCCTTGCCTTGCCTTGCCTTGCCTTGCCTTGCCTTGCCTTGCCTTGCCTTGCCTTGCCTTGCCTTGCCTTGCCTTGCCTTGCCTTGCCTGCCTTGCCTTGCCTTGCCTGCTTGCCTTGCCTTGCCTTGCCTTGCCTTGCTTGCCTTGCCTTGCCTTGCCTTGCCTTGCCTTGCCTTGCCTTGCCTTGCCTTGCCTTGCCTTGCCTTGCCTTGCCTTGCCTTGCCCTTGCCTTGCCTTGCCTTGCCTTGCCTTGCCTTGCCTTGCCTTGCCTTGCCTTGCCTTGCCTTGCCTTGCCTTGCCTTGCCTTGCCTTGCCTTGCCTTGCCCTTGCCTTGCCTTGCCTTGCCTTGCCTTGCCTTGCCTTGCCTTGCCTTGCCTTGCCTTGCCTTGCCTTGCCTTGCCTTGCCTTGCCTTGCCTTGCCTTGCCTTGCCTTGCTTGCCTTGCCTTGCCTTGCCTTGCCTTGCCCTTGCCTTGCCTTGCCTTGCCTTGCCTTGCCTTGCCTTGCCTTGCCTGCTTGCCTTGCCTTGCCTTGCCTTGCCTTGCCTTGCCTTCCTGCCTTGCCTTGCCTTGCCTTGCCTTGCCTTGCCTTGCCTTGCCTTGCCTTGCTTGCCTTGCCTTGCCTTGCCTTGCCTTGCCTTGCCTTGCCTTGCCTTGCTCCTTGCCTTGCCTTGCCTTGCCTTGCCTTGCATTGCCTTGCCTTGCCTTGCCTTGCCTTGCCTTGCCTTGCCTTGCCTTGCCTTGCCTTGCTTGCCTTGCCTTGCCTTTGCCTTGCCTTTGCCTTTGCCTTTGCCTTTGCCTTTGCCTTGCCTTTACCTTTGCCTTTGCCTTTGCCTTGCCTTTGCCTTTGCCTTTGCCTTTGCCTTTGCCTTTGCCTTTGCCTTTGCCTTTGCCTTGCCTTTGCCTTTGCCTTTGCCTTGCCTTTGCCTTGCCTTTGCCTTGCAACACTCCTTTGCTCTTCCCACTGCAATCCGGTTGAGAAGGATTTCAAAGCATCCGACGAATTTGGAAGGTGGTGGCTCTGTCAACAGGTTGTCTTGCAGCAGAGAACCTCCAGCAGCCTCATGCAAGGTCTTCCTCCCTTCATCCCTGCCCTGTGATTCCACCAGCTGCTCCAGTGCTTCCTCGGGGATGTGTTGAGCTGCCCCCGGGCCAGCTCTGGCGCTGGGCTCGGGAGGCTGCTCCCTTTTATAGTGCTCCGGGGCATTGTGCCCTCAGCCGTTGCCGGGTGCTGGCATTGTGACGTGGGGGTGAGAGAGCCCCATGTGCAGCCCCGCCCATACCCCCCTCTGCCCAGCACCCTTTGGAGGAATACCTTGAGACGCTGGCCCCCAATCACTCTCTGTAACTACAAGACAGGGGAGTAATCAACCTAACCATGGCCCTTTTTTGCAAAAATAGTCTGGATTTGTTGTCTGTCCAGCCTTATTTCATCTCCTCTCCTCTCCTCTCCTCTCCTCTCCTCTCCTCTCCTCTCCTCTCCTCTCCTCTCCTCTCCTCTCCTCTCCTCTCCTCTCCTCTCCTCTCCTCTCCTCTCCTCACTTCTCCTCTCTCCACTTTTTGCCTTGCCTTGCCTTGCCTTGCCTTGACTTGCCTTGCCTTGCCTTGCCTTGCCTTTGCCTTGCCTTTGCCTTGCCTTGCCTTTGCCTTGCCTTTGCCTTGCCTTTGCCTTGCAACACTCCTTTGCTCTTGCCACTGCAATCCTGTTGAGAAGGATTTCAAAGCATCCGACGAGTTTGGAAGGTGGTGGCTCTGTCAACACGTTGTCTTGCAGCAGAGAACCTCCAGCAGCCTCATGCAAGGTCTTCCTCCCTTCATCCCTGCCCTGTGATTCCACCAGCTGCTCAGTGCTTCCTCGGGGATGTGTTGGAGCTGCCCCCGGGCCAGCTCTGGCGCTGGGCACGGGAGGCTGCTCCCTTTTATAGTGCCCCGGGGCATTGTGACCTCAGCGTTGCTGGGTGCTGGCATTGTGACGTGGGGGTGACAGAGCCCCCATGTGCAGCCCCGCCCATCCCCCTCTGCCCAGCACCCCTTTGGAGGAAGCCCTTGAGCCGCTGGCCCCCAATCACTCTGTGTAGCTACAAGACAGGGGAGTAATCAACCTAAACCATGGCCCTTTTTTGCAAAAATAGAGTCTGGATTTGTTGTCTGTCCAGCCTTATTCATCTCCTCTCCTCTCCTCTCCTCTCCTCTCCTCTCCTCTCCTCTCCTCTCCTCTCCTCTCCTCTCCTCACTTCTCCTCTCGCCTTGCCTTGCCTTGCCTTGCCTTGCCTTGCCTTGCCTTGCCTTGCCTTGCCTTGCCTTGCCTTGCCTTGCCTTGCCTTGCCTTGCCTTGCCTTGCCTTGCCTTGCCTTGCCTTGCCTTGCCTTGCCTTGCCTTGCCTTGCCTTGCCTTGCCTTGCCTTGCCTTGCCTTGCCTTGCCTTGCCTTGCCTTGCCTTGCCTTGCCTTGCCTTGCCTTGCCTTGCCTTGCCTTGCCTTGCCTTGCCTTGCCTTGCCTTGCCTTGCCTTGCCTTGCCTTGCCTTGCCTTGCCTTGCCTTGCCTTGCCTTGCCTTGCCTTGCCTTGCCTTGCCTTGCCTTGCCTTGCCTTGCCTTGCCTTGCCTTGCCTTGCCTTGCCTTGCCTTGCCTTGCCTTGCCTTGCCTTGCCTTGCCTTGCCTTGCCTTGCCTTGCCTTGCCTTGCCTTGCCTTGCCTTGCCTTGCCTTGCCTTGCCTTGCCTTGCCTTGCCTTGCCTTGCCTTGCCTTGCCTTGCCTTGCCTTGCCTTGCCTTGCCTTGCCTTGCCTTGCCTTGCCTTGCCTTGCCTTGCCTTGCCTTGCCTTGCCTTGCCTTGCCTTGCCTTGCCTTGCTTGCCTTGCCTTGCCTTGCCTTGCCTTGCCTTGCCTTGCCTTGCCTTGCCTTGCCTTGCCTTGCCTTGCCTTGCCTTGCCTTGCCTTGCCTTGCCTTGCCTTGCCTTGCCTTGCCTTGCCTTGCCTTGCCTTTGCCTTGCCTTGCCTTTGCCTTTGCCTTTGCCTTTGCCTTGCCTTTACCTTTGCCTTTGCCTTTGCCTTGCCTTTGCCTTTGCCTTTGCCTTTGCCTTTGCCTTTGCCTTTGCCTTTGCCTTGCCTTTGCCTTTGCCTTTGCCTTGCCTTTGCCTTGCCTTTGCCTTGCAACACTCCTTTGCTCTTCCCACTGCAATCCGGTTGAGAAGGATTTCAAAGCATCCGACGAATTTGGAAGGTGGTGGCTCTGTCAACAGGTTGTCTTGCAGCAGAGAACCTCCAGCAGCCTCATGCAAGGTCTTCCTCCCTTCATCCCTGCCCTGTGATTCCACCAGCTGCTCCAGTGCTTCCTCGGGGATGTGTTGGAGCTGCCCCCGGGCCAGCTCTGGCGCTGGGCTCGGGAGGCTGCTCCCTTTTATAGTGCTCCGGGGCATTGTGCCCTCAGCGTTGCCGGGTGCTGGCATTGTGACGTGGGGGTGAGAGAGCCCCCATGTGCAGCCCCGCCCATACCCCCCTCTGCCCAGCACCCTTTGGAGGAATACCTTGAGACGCTGGCCCCCAATCACTCTCTGTAACTACAAGACAGGGGAGTAATCAACCTAACCATGGCCCTTTTTTGCAAAAATAGTCTGGATTTGTTGTCTGTCCAGCCTTATTTCATCTCCTCTCCTCTCCTCTCCTCTCCTCTCCTCTCCTCTCCTCTCCTCTCCTCTCCTCTCCTCTCCTCTCCTCTCCTCTCCTCTCCTCTCCTCTCCTCTCCTCTCCTCTCCTCTCCTCTCCTCTCCTCTCCTCACTTCTCCTCTCTCCACTTTTTGCCTTGCCTTGCCTTGCCTTGCCTTGCCTTGCCTTGACTTGCCTTGCCTTGCCTTGCCTTGCCTTTGCCTTGCCTTTGCCTTGCCTTGCCTTTGCCTTGCCTTTGCCTTGCCTTTGCCTTGCAACACTCCTTTGCTCTTGCCACTGCAATCCTGTTGAGAAGGATTTCAAAGCATCCGACGAGTTTGGAAGGTGGTGGCTCTGTCAACACGTTGTCTTGCAGCAGAGAACCTCCAGCAGCCTCATGCAAGGTCTTCCTCCCTTCATCCCTGCCCTGTGATTCCACCAGCTGCTCCAGTGCTTCCTCGGGGATGTGTTGGAGCTGCCCCCGGGCCAGCTCTGGCGCTGGGCACGGGAGGCTGCTCCCTTTTATAGTGCCCCGGGGCATTGTGACCTCAGCGTTGCTGGGTGCTGGCATTGTGACGTGGGGGTGACAGAGCCCCCATGTGCAGCCCCGCCCATCCCCCCTCTGCCCAGCACCCTTTGGAGGAAGCCCTTGAGCCGCTGGCCCCCAATCACTCTGTGTAGCTACAAGACAGGGGAGTAATCAACCTAACCATGGCCCTTTTTTGCAAAAATAGAGTCTGGATTTGTTGTCTGTCCAGCCTTATTTCATCTCCTCTCCTCTCCTCTCCTCTCCTCTCCTCTCCTCTCCTCTCCTCTCCTCTCCTCTCCTCTCCTCTCCTCTCCTCTCCTCTCCTCTCCTCACTTCTCCTCTCGCCTTGCCTTGCCTTGCCTTGCCTTGCCTTGCCTTGCCTTGCCTTGCCTTGCCTTGCCTTGCCTTGCCTTGCCTTGCCTTGCCTTGCCTTGCCTTGCCTTGCCTTGCCTTGCCTTGCCTTGCCTTGCCTTGCCTTGCCTTGCCTTGCCTTGCCTTGCCTTGCCTTGCCTTGCCTTGCCTTGCCTTGCCTTGCCTTGCCTTGCCTTGCCTTGCCTTGCCTTGCCTTGCCTTGCCTTGCCTTGCCTTGCCTTGCCTTGCCTTGCCTTGCCTTGCCTTGCCTTGCCTTGCCTTGCCTTGCCTTGCCTTGCCTTGCCTTGCCTTGCCTTGCCTTGCCTTGCCTTGCCTTGCCTTGCCTTGCCTTGCCTTGCCTTGCCTTGCCTTGCCTTGCCTTGCCTTGCCTTGCCTTGCCTTGCCTTGCCTTGCCTTGCCTTGCCTTGCCTTGCCTTGCCTTGCCTTGCCTTGCCTTGCCTTGCCTTGCCTTGCCTTGCCTTGCCTTGCCTTGCCTTGCCTTGCCTTGCCTTGCCTTGCCTTGCCTTGCCTTGCCTTGCCTTGCCTTGCCTTGCCTTGCCTTGCCTTGCCTTGCCTTGCCTTGCCTTGCCTTGCCTTGCCTTGCCTTGCCTTGCCTTGCCTTGCCTTGCCTTGCCTTGCCTTGCCTTGCCTTGCCTTGCCTTGCCTTGCCTTGCCTTGCCTTGCCTTGCCTTGCCTTGCCTTGCCTTGCCTTGCCTTGCCTTGCCTTGCCTTGCCTTGCCTTGCCTTGCCTTGCCTTGCCTTGCCTTGCCTTGCCTTGCCTTGCCTTGCCTTGCCTTGCCTTGCCTTGCCTTGCCTTGCCTTGCCTTGCCTTGCCTTGCCTTGCCTTGCCTTGCCTTGCCTTGCCTTGCCTTGCCTTGCCTTGCCTTGCCTTGCCTTGCCTTGCCTTGCCTTGCCTTGCCTTGCCTTGCCTTGCCTTGCCTTGCCTTGCCTTGCCTTGCCTTGCCTTGCCTTGCCTTGCCTTGCCTTGCCTTGCCTTGCCTTGCCTTGCCTTGCCTTGCCTTGCCTTGCCTTGCCTTGCCTTGCCTTGCCTTGCCTTGCCTTGCCTTGCCTTGCCTTGCCTTGCCTTGCCTTGCCTTGCCTTGCCTTGCCTTGCCTTGCCTTGCCTTGCCTTGCCTTGCCTTGCCTTGCCTTGCCTTGCCTTGCCTTGCCTTGCCTTGCCTTGCCTTGCCTTGCCTTGCCTTGCCTTGCCTTGCCTTGCCTTGCCTTGCCTTGCCTTGCCTTGCCTTGCCTTGCCTTGCCTTGCCTTGCCTTGCCTTGCCTTGCCTTGCCTTGCCTTGCCTTGCCTTGCCTTGCCTTGCCTTGCCTTGCCTTGCCTTGCCTTGCCTTGCCTTGCCTTGCCTTGCCTTGCCTTGCCTTGCCTTGCCTTGCCTTGCCTTGCCTTGCCTTGCCTTGCCTTGCCTTGCCTTGCCTTGCCTTGCCTTGCCTTGCCTTGCCTTGCCTTGCCTTGCCTTGCCTTGCCTTGCCTTGCCTTGCCTTGCCTTGCCTTTGCCTTTGCCTTTGCCTTTGCCTTGCCTTTACCTTTGCCTTTGCCTTTGCCTTGCCTTTGCCTTTGCCTTTGCCTTTGCCTTTGCCTTTGCCTTTGCCTTTGCCTTGCCTTTGCCTTTGCCTTTGCCTTGCCTTTGCCTTGCCTTTGCCTTGCAACACTCCTTTGCTCTTCCCACTGCAATCCGGTTGAGAAGGATTTCAAAGCATCCGACGAATTTGGAAGGTGGTGGCTCTGTCAACAGGTTGTCTTGCAGCAGAGAACCTCCAGCAGCCTCATGCAAGGTCTTCCTCCCTTCATCCCTGCCCTGTGATTCCACCAGCTGCTCCAGTGCTTCCTCGGGGATGTGTTGGAGCTGCCCCCGGGCCAGCTCTGGCGCTGGGCTCGGGAGGCTGCTCCCTTTTATAGTGCTCCGGGGCATTGTGCCCTCAGCGTTGCCGGGTGCTGGCATTGTGACGTGGGGGTGAGAGAGCCCCCATGTGCAGCCCCGCCCATACCCCCCTCTGCCCAGCACCCTTTGGAGGAATACCTTGAGACGCTGGCCCCCAATCACTCTCTGTAACTACAAGACAGGGGAGTAATCAACCTAACCATGGCCCTTTTTTGCAAAAATAGTCTGGATTTGTTGTCTGTCCAGCCTTATTTCATCTCCTCTCCTCTCCTCTCCTCTCCTCTCCTCTCCTCTCCTCTCCTCTCCTCTCCTCTCCTCTCCTCTCCTCTCCTCTCCTCTCCTCTCCTCTCCTCTCCTCTCCTCTCCTCTCCTCTCCTCTCCTCTCCTCACTTCTCCTCTCTCCACTTTTTGCCTTGCCTTGCCTTGCCTTGCCTTGCCTTGCCTTGACTTGCCTTGCCTTGCCTTGCCTTGCCTTTGCCTTGCCTTTGCCTTGCCTTGCCTTTGCCTTGCCTTTGCCTTGCCTTTGCCTTGCAACACTCCTTTGCTCTTGCCACTGCAATCCTGTTGAGAAGGATTTCAAAGCATCCGACGAGTTTGGAAGGTGGTGGCTCTGTCAACACGTTGTCTTGCAGCAGAGAACCTCCAGCAGCCTCATGCAAGGTCTTCCTCCCTTCATCCCTGCCCTGTGATTCCACCAGCTGCTCCAGTGCTTCCTCGGGGATGTGTTGGAGCTGCCCCCGGGCCAGCTCTGGCGCTGGGCACGGGAGGCTGCTCCCTTTTATAGTGCCCCGGGGCATTGTGACCTCAGCGTTGCTGGGTGCTGGCATTGTGACGTGGGGGTGACAGAGCCCCCATGTGCAGCCCCGCCCATCCCCCCTCTGCCCAGCACCCTTTGGAGGAAGCCCTTGAGCCGCTGGCCCCCAATCACTCTGTGTAGCTACAAGACAGGGGAGTAATCAACCTAACCATGGCCCTTTTTTGCAAAAATAGAGTCTGGATTTGTTGTCTGTCCAGCCTTATTTCATCTCCTCTCCTCTCCTCTCCTCTCCTCTCCTCTCCTCTCCTCTCCTCTCCTCTCCTCTCCTCTCCTCACTTCTCCTCTCGCCTTGCCTTGCCTTGCCTTGCCTTGCCTTGCCTTGCCTTGCCTTGCCTTGCCTTGCCTTGCCTTGCCTTGCCTTGCCTTGCCTTGCCTTGCCTTGCCTTGCCTTGCCTTGCCTTGCCTTGCCTTGCCTTGCCTTGCCTTGCCTTGCCTTGCCTTGCCTTGCCTTGCCTTGCCTTGCCTTGCCTTGCCTTGCCTTGCCTTGCCTTGCCTTGCCTTGCCTTGCCTTGCCTTGCCTTGCCTTCCCTTGCCTTGCCTTGCCTTGCCTTGCCTTGCCTTGCCTTGCCTTGCCTTGCCTTGCCTTGCCTTGCCTTGCCTTGCCTTGCCTTGCCTTGCCTTGCCTTGCCTTGCCTTGCCTTGCCTTGCCTTGCCTTGCCTTGCCTTGCCTTGCCTTGCCTTGCCTTGCCTTGCCTTGCCTTGCCTTGCCTTGCCTTGCCTTGCCTTGCCTTGCCTTGCCTTGCCTTGCCTTGCCTTGCCTTGCCTTGCCTTGCCTTGCCTTGCCTTGCCTTGCCTTGCCTTGCCTTGCCTTGCCTTGCCTTGCCTTGCCTTGCCTTGCCTTGCCTTGCCTTGCCTTGCCTTGCCTTGCCTTGCCTTGCCTTGCCTTGCCTTGCCTTGCCTTGCCTTGCCTTGCCTTGCCTTGCCTTGCCTTGCCTTGCCTTGCCTTGCCTTGCCTTGCCTTGCCTTGCCTTGCCTTGCCTTGCCTTGCCTTGCCTTGCCTTGCCTTGCCTTGCCTTGCCTTGCCTTGCCTTGCCTTGCCTTGCCTTGCCTTGCCTTGCCTTGCCTTGCCTTGCCTTGCCTTGCCTTGCCTTGCCTTGCCTTGCCTTGCCTTGCCTTGCCTTGCCTTGCCTTGCCTTGCCTTGCCTTGCCTTGCCTTGCCTTGCCTTGCCTTGCCTTGCCTTGCCTTGCCTTGCCTTGCCTTGCCTTGCCTTGCCTTGCCTTGCCTTGCCTTGCCTTGCCTTGCCTTGCCTTGCCTTGCCTTGCCTTGCCTTGCCTTGCCTTGCCTTGCCTTGCCTTGCCTTGCCTTGCCTTGCCTTGCCTTGCCTTGCCTTGCCTTGCCTTGCCTTTGCCTTTGCCTTTGCCTTTGCCTTTGCCTTTGCCTTGCCTTTACCTTTGCCTTTGCCTTTGCCTTTGCCTTTGCCTTTGCCTTGCCTTTGCCTTTGCCTTTGCCTTTGCCTTTGCCTTTGCCTTTGCCTTTGCCTTTGCCTTTGCCTTGCCTTTGCCTTTGCCTTTGCCTTGCCTTTGCCTTGCCTTTGCCTTGCAACACTCCTTTGCTCTTCCCACTGCAATCCGGTTGAGAAGGATTTCAAAGCATCCGACGAATTTGGAAGGTGGTGGCTCTGTCAACAGGTTGTCTTGCAGCAGAGAACCTCCAGCAGCCTCATGCAAGGTCTTCCTCCCTTCATCCCTGCCCTGTGATTCCACCAGCTGCTCCAGTGCTTCCTCGGGGATGTGTTGGAGCTGCCCCCGGGCCAGCTCTGGCGCTGGGCTCGGGAGGCTGCTCCCTTTTATAGTGCTCCGGGGCATTGTGCCCTCAGCGTTGCCGGGTGCTGGCATTGTGACGTGGGGGTGAGAGAGCCCCCATGTGCAGCCCCGCCCATACCCCCCTCTGCCCAGCACCCTTTGGAGGAATACCTTGAGACGCTGGCCCCCAATCACTCTCTGTAACTACAAGACAGGGGAGTAATCAACCTAACCATGGCCCTTTTTTGCAAAAATAGTCTGGATTTGTTGTCTGTCCAGCCTTATTTCATCTCCTCTCCTCTCCTCTCCTCTCCTCTCCTCTCCTCTCCTCTCCTCTCCTCTCCTCTCCTCTCCTCTCCTCTCCTCTCCTCTCCTCTCCTCTCCTCTCCTCTCCTCTCCTCTCCTCTCCTCTCCTCTCCTCTCCTCTCCTCTCCTCTCCTCTCCTCTCCTCTCCTCTCCTCTCCTCTCCTCTCCTCTCCTCTCCTCACTTCTCCTCTCTCCACTTTTTGCCTTGCCTTGCCTTGCCTTGCCTTGCCTTGCCTTGCCTTGCCTTGCCTTGCCTTGCCTTGCCTTGCCTTGCCTTGCCTTGCCTTGCCTTGCCTTGCCTTGCCTTGCCTTGCCTTGCCTTGCCTTGCCTTGCCTTGCCTTGCCTTGCCTTGCCTTGCCTTGCCTTGCCTTGCCTTGCCTTGCCTTGCCTTGCCTTGCCTTGCCTTGCCTTGCCTTGCCTTGCCTTGCCTTGCCTTGCCTTGCCTTGCCTTGCCTTGCCTTGCCTTGCCTTGCCTTGCCTTGCCTTGCCTTGCCTTGCCTTGCCTTGCCTTGCCTTGCCTTGCCTTGCCTTGCCTTGCCTTGCCTTGCCTTGCCTTGCCTTGCCTTGCCTTGCCTTGCCTTGCCTTGCCTTGCCTTGCCTTGCCTTGCCTTGCCTTGCCTTGCCTTGCCTTGCCTTGCCTTGCCTTGCCTTGCCTTGCCTTGCCTTGCCTTGCCTTGCCTTGCCTTGCCTTGCCTTGCCTTGCCTTGCCTTGCCTTGCCTTGCCTTGCCTTGCCTTGCCTTGCCTTGCCTTGCCTTGCCTTGCCTTGCCTTGCCTTGCCTTGCCTTGCCTTGCCTTGCCTTGCCTTGCCTTGCCTTGCCTTGCCTTGCCTTGCCTTGCCTTGCCTTGCCTTGCCTTGCCTTGCCTTGCCTTGCCTTGCCTTGCCTTGCCTTGCCTTGCCTTGCCTTGCCTTGCCTTGCCTTGCCTTGCCTTGCCTTGCCTTGCCTTGCCTTGCCTTGCCTTGCCTTGCCTTGCCTTGCCTTGCCTTGCCTTGCCTTGCCTTGCCTTGCCTTGCCTTGCCTTGCCTTGCCTTGCCTTGCCTTGCCTTGCCTTGCCTTGCCTTGCCTTGCCTTGCCTTGCCTTGCCTTGCCTTGCCTTGCCTTGCCTTGCCTTGCCTTGCCTTGCCTTGCCTTGCCTTGCCTTGCCTTGCCTTGCCTTGCCTTGCCTTGCCTTGCCTTGCCTTGCCTTGCCTTGCCTTGCCTTGCCTTGCCTTGCCTTGCCTTGCCTTGCCTTGCCTTGCCTTGCCTTGCCTTGCCTTGCCTTGCCTTGCCTTGCCTTGCCTTGCCTTGCCTTGCCTTGCCTTGCCTTGCCTTGCCTTGCCTTGCCTTGCCTTGCCTTGCCTTGCCTTGCCTTGCCTTGCCTTGCCTTGCCTTGCCTTGCCTTGCCTTGCCTTGCCTTGCCTTGCCTTGCCTTGCCTTGCCTTGCCTTGCCTTGCCTTGCCTTGCCTTGCCTTGCCTTGCCTTGCCTTGCCTTGCCTTGCCTTGCCTTGCCTTGCCTTGCCTTGCCTTGCCTTGCCTTGCCTTGCCTTGCCTTGCCTTGCCTTGCCTTGCCTTGCCTTGCCTTGCCTTGCCTTGCCTTGCCTTGCCTTGCCTTGCCTTGCCTTGCCTTGCCTTGCCTTGCCTTGCCTTGCCTTGCCTTGCCTTGCCTTTGCCTTTGCCTTTGCCTTTGCCTTGCCTTTACCTTTGCCTTTGCCTTTGCCTTTGCCTTTGCCTTTGCCTTGCCTTTGCCTTTGCCTTTGCCTTTGCCTTTGCCTTTGCCTTTGCCTTTGCCTTTGCCTTTGCCTTGCCTTTGCCTTTGCCTTTGCCTTGCCTTTGCCTTGCCTTTGCCTTGCAACACTCCTTTGCTCTTCCCACTGCAATCCGGTTGAGAAGGATTTCAAAGCATCCGACGAATTTGGAAGGTGGTGGCTCTGTCAACAGGTTGTCTTGCAGCAGAGAACCTCCAGCAGCCTCATGCAAGGTCTTCCTCCCTTCATCCCTGCCCTGTGATTCCACCAGCTGCTCCAGTGCTTCCTCGGGGATGTGTTGGAGCTGCCCCCGGGCCAGCTCTGGCGCTGGGCTCGGGAGGCTGCTCCCTTTTATAGTGCTCCGGGGCATTGTGCCCTCAGCGTTGCCGGGTGCTGGCATTGTGACGTGGGGGTGAGAGAGCCCCCATGTGCAGCCCCGCCCATACCCCCCTCTGCCCAGCACCCTTTGGAGGAATACCTTGAGACGCTGGCCCCCAATCACTCTCTGTAACTACAAGACAGGGGAGTAATCAACCTAACCATGGCCCTTTTTTGCAAAAATAGTCTGGATTTGTTGTCTGTCCAGCCTTATTTCATCTCCTCTCCTCTCCTCTCCTCTCCTCTCCTCTCCTCTCCTCTCCTCTCCTCTCCTCTCCTCTCCTCTCCTCTCCTCTCCTCTCCTCTCCTCTCCTCTCCTCTCCTCTCCTCTCCTCTCCTCTCCTCTCCTCTCCTCTCCTCTCCTCTCCTCTCCTCTCCTCTCCTCTCCTCTCCTCTCCTCTCCTCACTTCTCCTCTCTCCACTTTTTGCCTTGCCTTGCCTTGCCTTGCCTTGCCTTGCCTTGCCTTGCCTTGCCTTGCCTTGCCTTGCCTTGCCTTGCCTTGCCTTGCCTTGCCTTGCCTTGCCTTGCCTTGCCTTGCCTTGCCTTGCCTTGCCTTGCCTTGCCTTGCCTTGCCTTGCCTTGCCTTGCCTTGCCTTGCCTTGCCTTGCCTTGCCTTGCCTTGCCTTGCCTTGCCTTGCCTTGCCTTGCCTTGCCTTGCCTTGCCTTGCCTTGCCTTGCCTTGCCTTGCCTTGCCTTGCCTTGCCTTGCCTTGCCTTGCCTTGCCTTGCCTTGCCTTGCCTTGCCTTGCCTTGCCTTGCCTTGCCTTGCCTTGCCTTGCCTTGCCTTGCCTTGCCTTGCCTTGCCTTGCCTTGCCTTGCCTTGCCTTGCCTTGCCTTGCCTTGCCTTGCCTTGCCTTGCCTTGCCTTGCCTTGCCTTGCCTTGCCTTGCCTTGCCTTGCCTTGCCTTGCCTTGCCTTGCCTTGCCTTGCCTTGCCTTGCCTTGCCTTGCCTTGCCTTGCCTTGCCTTGCCTTGCCTTGCCTTGCCTTGCCTTGCCTTGCCTTGCCTTGCCTTGCCTTGCCTTGCCTTGCCTTGCCTTGCCTTGCCTTGCCTTGCCTTGCCTTGCCTTGCCTTGCCTTGCCTTGCCTTGCCTTGCCTTGCCTTGCCTTGCCTTGCCTTGCCTTGCCTTGCCTTGCCTTGCCTTGCCTTGCCTTGCCTTGCCTTGCCTTGCCTTGCCTTGCCTTGCCTTGCCTTGCCTTGCCTTGCCTTGCCTTGCCTTGCCTTGCCTTGCCTTGCCTTGCCTTGCCTTGCCTTGCCTTGCCTTGCCTTGCCTTGCCTTGCCTTGCCTTGCCTTGCCTTGCCTTGCCTTGCCTTGCCTTGCCTTGCCTTGCCTTGCCTTGCCTTGCCTTGCCTTGCCTTGCCTTGCCTTGCCTTGCCTTGCCTTGCCTTGCCTTGCCTTGCCTTGCCTTGCCTTGCCTTGCCTTGCCTTGCCTTGCCTTGCCTTGCCTTGCCTTGCCTTGCCTTGCCTTGCCTTGCCTTGCCTTGCCTTGCCTTGCCTTGCCTTGCCTTGCCTTGCCTTGCCTTGCCTTGCCTTGCCTTGCCTTGCCTTGCCTTGCCTTGCCTTGCCTTGCCTTGCCTTGCCTTGCCTTGCCTTGCCTTGCCTTGCCTTGCCTTGCCTTGCCTTGCCTTGCCTTGCCTTGCCTTGCCTTGCCTTGCCTTGCCTTGCCTTGCCTTGCCTTGCCTTGCCTTGCCTTGCCTTGCCTTGCCTTGCCTTGCCTTGCCTTGCCTTGCCTTGCCTTGCCTTGCCTTGCCTTGCCTTGCCTTGCCTTGCCTTGCCTTGCCTTGCCTTGCCTTGCCTTGCCTTGCCTTGCCTTTGCCTTTGCCTTTGCCTTTGCCTTGCCTTTACCTTTGCCTTTGCCTTTGCCTTGCCTTTGCCTTTGCCTTTGACTTTGCCTTTGCCTTTGCCTTTGCCTTTGCCTTTGCCTTTGCCTTGCCTTTGCCTTTGCCTTTGCCTTGCCTTTGCCTTGCCTTTGCCTTGCAACACTCCTTTGCTCTTCCCACTGCAATCCGGTTGAGAAGGATTTCAAAGCATCCGACGAATTTGGAAGGTGGTGGCTCTGTCAACAGGTTGTCTTGCAGCAGAGAACCTCCAGCAGCCTCATGCAAGGTCTTCCTCCCTTCATCCCTGCCCTGTGATTCCACCAGCTGCTCCAGTGCTTCCTCGGGGATGTGTTGGAGCTGCCCCCGGGCCAGCTCTGGCGCTGGGCTCGGGAGGCTGCTCCCTTTTATAGTGCTCCGGGGCATTGTGCCCTCAGCGTTGCCGGGTGCTGGCATTGTGACGTGGGGGTGAGAGAGCCCCCATGTGCAGCCCCGCCCATACCCCCCTCTGCCCAGCACCCTTTGGAGGAATACCTTGAGACGCTGGCCCCCAATCACTCTCTGTAACTACAAGACAGGGGAGTAATCAACCTAACCATGGCCCTTTTTTGCAAAAATAGTCTGGATTTGTTGTCTGTCCAGCCTTATTTCATCTCCTCTCCTCTCCTCTCCTCTCCTCTCCTCTCCTCTCCTCTCCTCTCCTCTCCTCTCCTCTCCTCTCCTCTCCTCTCCTCTCCTCTCCTCTCCTCTCCTCTCCTCTCCTCTCCTCTCCTCTCCTCTCCTCTCCTCTCCTCTCCTCTCCTCTCCTCTCCTCTCCTCTCCTCTCCTCTCCTCTCCTCTCCTCTCCTCTCCTCTCCTCTCCTCTCCTCTCCTCTCCTCTCCTCTCCTCTCCTCTCCTCTCCTCTCCTCTCCTCACTTCTCCTCTCTCCACTTTTTGCCTTGCCTTGCCTTGCCTTGCCTTGCCTTGCCTTGCCTTGCCTTGCCTTGCCTTGCCTTGCCTTGCCTTGCCTTGCCTTGCCTTGCCTTGCCTTGCCTTGCCTTGCCTTGCCTTGCCTTGCCTTGCCTTGCCTTGCCTTGCCTTGCCTTGCCTTGCCTTGCCTTGCCTTGCCTTGCCTTGCCTTGCCTTGCCTTGCCTTGCCTTGCCTTGCCTTGCCTTGCCTTGCCTTGCCTTGCCTTGCCTTGCCTTGCCTTGCCTTGCCTTGCCTTGCCTTGCCTTGCCTTGCCTTGCCTTGCCTTGCCTTGCCTTGCCTTGCCTTGCCTTGCCTTGCCTTGCCTTGCCTTGCCTTGCCTTGCCTTGCCTTGCCTTGCCTTGCCTTGCCTTGCCTTGCCTTGCCTTGCCTTGCCTTGCCTTGCCTTGCCTTGCCTTGCCTTGCCTTGCCTTGCCTTGCCTTGCCTTGCCTTGCCTTGCCTTGCCTTGCCTTGCCTTGCCTTGCCTTGCCTTGCCTTGCCTTGCCTTGCCTTGCCTTGCCTTGCCTTGCCTTGCCTTGCCTTGCCTTTGCCTTTGCCTTTGCCTTTGCCTTGCCTTTACCTTTGCCTTTGCCTTTGCCTTGCCTTTGCCTTTGCCTTTGCCTTTGCCTTTGCCTTTGCCTTTGCCTTTGCCTTTGCCTTGCCTTTGCCTTTGCCTTTGCCTTGCCTTTGCCTTGCCTTTGCCTTGCAACACTCCTTTGCTCTTCCCACTGCAATCCGGTTGAGAAGGATTTCAAAGCATCCGACGAATTTGGAAGGTGGTGGCTCTGTCAACAGGTTGTCTTGCAGCAGAGAACCTCCAGCAGCCTCATGCAAGGTCTTCCTCCCTTCATCCCTGCCCTGTGATTCCACCAGCTGCTCCAGTGCTTCCTCGGGGATGTGTTGGAGCTGCCCCCGGGCCAGCTCTGGCGCTGGGCTCGGGAGGCTGCTCCCTTTTATAGTGCTCCGGGGCATTGTGCCCTCAGCGTTGCCGGGTGCTGGCATTGTGACGTGGGGGTGAGAGAGCCCCCATGTGCAGCCCCGCCCATACCCCCCTCTGCCCAGCACCCTTTGGAGGAATACCTTGAGACGCTGGCCCCCAATCACTCTCTGTAACTACAAGACAGGGGAGTAATCAACCTAACCATGGCCCTTTTTTGCAAAAATAGTCTGGATTTGTTGTCTGTCCAGCCTTATTTCATCTCCTCTCCTCTCCTCTCCTCTCCTCTCCTCTCCTCTCCTCTCCTCTCCTCTCCTCTCCTCTCCTCTCCTCTCCTCTCCTCTCCTCTCCTCTCCTCTCCTCTCCTCTCCTCTCCTCTCCTCTCCTCTCCTCTCCTCTCCTCACTTCTCCTCTCTCCACTTTTTGCCTTGCCTTGCCTTGCCTTGCCTTGCCTTGCCTTGACTTGCCTTGCCTTGCCTTGCCTTGCCTTTGCCTTGCCTTTGCCTTGCCTTGCCTTTGCCTTGCCTTTGCCTTGCCTTTGCCTTGCAACACTCCTTTGCTCTTGCCACTGCAATCCTGTTGAGAAGGATTTCAAAGCATCCGACGAGTTTGGAAGGTGGTGGCTCTGTCAACACGTTGTCTTGCAGCAGAGAACCTCCAGCAGCCTCATGCAAGGTCTTCCTCCCTTCATCCCTGCCCTGTGATTCCACCAGCTGCTCCAGTGCTTCCTCGGGGATGTGTTGGAGCTGCCCCCGGGCCAGCTCTGGCGCTGGGCACGGGAGGCTGCTCCCTTTTATAGTGCCCCGGGGCATTGTGACCTCAGCGTTGCTGGGTGCTGGCATTGTGACGTGGGGGTGACAGAGCCCCCATGTGCAGCCCCGCCCATCCCCCCTCTGCCCAGCACCCTTTGGAGGAAGCCCTTGAGCCGCTGGCCCCCAATCACTCTGTGTAGCTACAAGACAGGGGAGTAATCAACCTAACCATGGCCCTTTTTTGCAAAAATAGAGTCTGGATTTGTTGTCTGTCCAGCCTTATTTCATCTCCTCTCCTCTCCTCTCCTCTCCTCTCCTCTCCTCTCCTCTCCTCTCCTCTCCTCTCCTCTCCTCACTTCTCCTCTCGCCTTGCCTTGCCTTGCCTTGCCTTGCCTTGCCTTGCCTTGCCTTGCCTTGCCTTGCCTTGCCTTGCCTTGCCTTGCCTTGCCTTGCCTTGCCTTGCCTTGCCTTGCCTTGCCTTGCCTTGCCTTGCCTTGCCTTGCCTTGCCTTGCCTTGCCTTGCCTTGCCTTGCCTTGCCTTGCCTTGCCTTGCCTTGCCTTGCCTTGCCTTGCCTTGCCTTGCCTTGCCTTGCCTTGCCTTGCCTTGCCTTGCCTTGCCTTGCCTTGCCTTGCCTTGCCTTGCCTTGCCTTGCCTTGCCTTGCCTTGCCTTGCCTTGCCTTGCCTTGCCTTGCCTTGCCTTGCCTTGCCTTGCCTTGCCTTGCCTTGCCTTGCCTTGCCTTGCCTTGCCTTGCCTTGCCTTGCCTTGCCTTGCCTTGCCTTGCCTTGCCTTGCCTTGCCTTGCCTTGCCTTGCCTTGCCTTGCCTTGCCTTGCCTTGCCTTGCCTTGCCTTGCCTTGCCTTGCCTTGCCTTGCCTTGCCTTGCCTTGCCTTGCCTTGCCTTGCCTTGCCTTGCCTTGCCTTGCCTTGCCTTGCCTTGCCTTGCCTTGCCTTGCCTTGCCTTGCCTTGCCTTGCCTTGCCTTGCCTTGCCTTGCCTTGCCTTGCCTTGCCTTGCCTTGCCTTGCCTTGCCTTGCCTTGCCTTGCCTTGCCTTGCCTTGCCTTGCCTTGCCTTGCCTTGCCTTGCCTTGCCTTGCCTTGCCTTGCCTTGCCTTGCCTTGCCTTGCCTTGCCTTGCCTTGCCTTGCCTTGCCTTGCCTTGCCTTGCCTTGCCTTGCCTTGCCTTGCCTTGCCTTGCCTTGCCTTGCCTTGCCTTGCCTTGCCTTGCCTTGCCTTGCCTTGCCTTGCCTTGCCTTGCCTTGCCTTGCCTTGCCTTGCCTTGCCTTGCCTTGCCTTGCCTTGCCTTGCCTTGCCTTGCCTTGCCTTGCCTTGCCTTGCCTTGCCTTGCCTTGCCTTGCCTTGCCTTGCCTTGCCTTGCCTTGCCTTGCCTTGCCTTGCCTTGCCTTGCCTTGCCTTGCCTTGCCTTGCCTTGCCTTGCCTTGCCTTGCCTTGCCTTGCCTTGCCTTGCCTTGCCTTGCCTTGCCTTGCCTTGCCTTGCCTTGCCTTGCCTTGCCTTGCCTTGCCTTGCCTTGCCTTGCCTTGCCTTGCCTTGCCTTGCCTTGCCTTGCCTTGCCTTGCCTTGCCTTGCCTTGCCTTGCCTTGCCTTGCCTTGCCTTGCCTTGCCTTGCCTTGCCTTGCCTTGCCTTGCCTTGCCTTGCCTTGCCTTGCCTTGCCTTGCCTTGCCTTGCCTTGCCTTGCCTTGCCTTGCCTTGCCTTGCCTTGCCTTGCCTTGCCTTGCCTTGCCTTGCCTT
>NW_027043274.1:125000-130000 GCF_036013475.1 Columba livia
CCTCTCCTCTCCTCTCCTCTCCTCTCCTCTCCTCTCCTCTCCTCTCCTCTCCTCTCCTCTCCTCTCCTCTCCTCTCCTCTCCTCTCCTCTCCTCTCCTCTCCTCTCCTCTCCTCTCCTCTCCTCTCCTCTCCTCTCCTCTCCTCTCCTCTCCTCTCCTCTCCTCTCCTCTCCTCTCCTCTCCTCTCCTCTCCTCTCCTCTCCTCTCCTCTCCTCTCCTCTCCTCTCCTCTCCCTCTCCTCTCCTCTCCTCTCCTCTCCTCTCCTCTCCTCTCCTCTCCTCTCCTCTCCTCTCCTCTCCTCTCCTCTCCTCTCCTCTCCTCTCCTCTCCTCTCCTCTCCTCTCTCTCCTCTCTCTCTTCCTCTCTCCACTTTTTCCCTTTTCTTCTCTCCCCGTAGTGAGTCAAATAACAAAAAGAATATTTGCCTGAAAGGACAGTGGAATTTCAGCTCCAAAACCACTTTCAAGGACACACAACACAATGGATACATCTGTTTCATTTTTTAATTTATTTTATTTCATTTTATTTAGTCTTATTTTTTTTTTAGTTTTGTTTTCTTTTGTTGCCCTCTCCTCTCTTCTCCTTTCTTCTTCTTCTTCTGTGGTCTTGCCTTTGCCTTGCCTTGCCTTGCCTTGCCTTGCCTTGCCTTGCCTTGCCTTGACTTGCCTTGCCTTGCCTTGCTTTTGCCTTGCCTTTGCCTTTGCCTTTGCCTTTGCCTTTGCCTTTGCCTTTGCCTTTGCCTTTGCCTTTACCTTTGCCTTGCCTTTGCCTTGCCTTACCTTTGCCATTGCCTTTGCCTTTGCCTTTGCCTTTGCCTTTGCCTTTGCCTTTGCCTTTGCCTTTGCCTTTGCCTTTGCCTTTGCCTTTGCCTTTGCCTTTGCTTTTGCCTTGCAACACTCCTTTGCTCTTGCCACTGCAATCCGGTTGAGAAGGATTTCAAAGCATCTGACGAGTTTGGAAGGTGGTGGCTCTGTCAACAGGTTGTCTTGCAGCAGAGAACCTCCAGCAGCCTCATGCAAGGTTTTCCTCCCTTCATCCCTGCCCTGTGATTCCACCAGCTGCTCCAGTGCTTCCTCGGGGATGTGTTGGAGCTGCCCCCGGGCCAGCTCTGGCGCTGGGCACTGGAGGCTGCTCCCTTTTATAGTGCCCCGGGGCATTGTGACCTCAGCGTTGCCGGGTGCTGGCATTGTGACGTGGGGGTGACAGAGCCCCCATGTGCAGCCCCGCCCATCCCCCCTCTGCCCAGCACCCTTTGGAGGAAGCTCTTGAGACGCTGGCCCCCAATCACTCTCTGTACCTACAAGACAGGGGAGTAATCAACCTAACCATGGCCCTTTTTTGCAAAAATAGAGTCTGGATTTGTTGTCTGTCCAGCCTTATTTCATCTCCTCTCCTCTCCTCTCCTCTCCTCTCCTCTCCTCTCCTCTCCTCTCCTCTCCTCTCCTCTCCTCTCCTCTCCTCTCCTCTCCTCTCCTCTCCTCTCCTCTCCTCTCCTCTCCTCTCCTCTCCTCTCCTCTCCTCTCCTCTCCTCTCCTCTCCTCTCTTCTCCTCTCTCCACTTTTTCCCTTTTCTTCTCTCCCCATAGTGAGTCAAATAACAAAAATTATATTTGCCTGAAAGGACAGTGGAATTTCAGCTCCAAAACCACTTTCAAGGACACACAACACAATGGATACATCTGTTTCATTTTTTAATTTATTTTATTTCATTTTATTTAGTCTTATTTTTTTTTTTTTAGTTTTGTTTTCTTTTGTTGCCCTCTCCTCTCTTCTCCTTTCTTCTCCTTCTTCTGTGGTCTTGCCTTTGCCTTGCCTTGCCTTGCCTTGCCTTGCCTTGCCTTGCCTTGCCTTGCCTTGCCTTGCCTTTGCCTTTGCCTTTGCCTTTGCCTTTGCCTTTGCCTTGCCTTGCCTTGCCTTGCCTTGCCTTGCCTTGCCTTTGCCTTGCCTTTGCCTTTGCCTTTTCCTTTGCCTTTGCCTTTGCCTTGCCTTTGCCTTTGCCTTTGCCTTGCCTTTGCCTTTGCCTTTGCCTTTGCCTTTGCCTTTGCCTTTGCCTTTGCCTTTGCCTTTGCCTTTGCTTTTGCCTTGCAACACTCCTTTGCTCTTGCCACTGCAATCCGGTTGAGAAGGATTTCAAAGCATCTGACGAGTTTGGAAGGTGGTGGCTCTGTCAACAGGTTGTCTTGCAGCAGAGAACCTCCAGCAGCCTCATGCAAGGTCTTCCTCCCTTCATCCCTGCCCTGTGATTCCACCAGCTGCTCCAGTGCTTCCTCGGGGATGTGTTGGAGCTGCCCCCGGGCCAGCTCTGGCGCTGGGCACGGGAGGCTGCTCCCTTTTATAGTGCCCCGGGGCATTGTGACCTCAGCGTTGCCGGGTGCTGGCATTGTGACGTGGGGGTGACAGAGCCCCCATGTGCAGCCCCGCCCATCCCCCCTCTGCCCAGCACCCTTTGGAGGAAGCCCTTGAGCCGCTGGCCCCCAATCACTCTCTGTACCTACAAGACAGGGGAGTAATCAACCCAACCATGGCCCTTTTTTGCAAAAATAGAGTCTGGATTTGTTGTCTGTCCAGCCTTATTTCCTCTCCTCCTCTCCTCTCCTCTCCTCTCCTCTCCTCTCCTCTCCTCTCCTCTCCTCTCCTCTCCTCTCCTCTCCTCTCCTCTCCTCTCCTCTCCTCTCCTCTCCTCTCCTCTCCTCTCCTCTCCTCTCCTCTCCTCTCCTCTCCTCTCCTCTCCTCTCCTCTCCTCTCCTCTCCTCTCCTCTCCTCTCCTCTCCTCTCCTCTCTCTCCTCTCCTCTCCTCTCCTCTCCTCTCCTCTCCTCTCCTCTCCTCTCCTCTCCTCTCCTCTCCTCTCCTCTCCTCTCCTCTCCTCTCCTCTCCTCTCCTCTCCTCTCCTCTCCTCACTTCTCCTCTCTCCACTTTTTCCCTTTTCTTCTCTCCCCATAGTGAGTCAAATAACAAAAAGAATATTTGCCTGAAAGGACAGTGGAATTTCAGCTCCAAGACCACTTTCAAGGACACACAACACAATGGATACATCTGTTTCATTTTTTAGTTTATTTTATTTCGTTTTATTTAGTCTTATTTTTTTTTAGTTTTGTTTTCTTTTGTTGCCCTCTCCTCTCTTCTCCTTTCTTCTCCTTCTTCTGTGGTCTTGCCTTTGCCTTGCCTTGCCTTGCCTTCCCTTGCCTTGCCTTGCCTTTGCCTTTCCCTTGGCCTTTGCCTTTGCCTTTGCCTTTGCCTTGCAACACTCCTTTGCTCTTGCCACTGCAATCCGGTTGAGAAGGATTTCAAAGCATCCGACGAGTTTGGAAGGTGGTGGCTCTGTCAACAGGTTGTCTTGCAGCAGAGAACCTCCAGCAGCCTCATGCAAGGTTTTCCTCCCTTCATCCCTGCCCTGTGATTCCACCAGCTGCTCCAGTGCTTCCTCGGGGATGTGTTGGAGCTGCCCCCGGGCCAGCTCTGGCGCTGGGCACGGGAGGCTGCTCCCTTTTATAGTGCCCCGGGGCATTGTGACCTCAGCGTTGCTGGGTGCTGGCATTGTGACGTGGGGGTGACAGAGCCCCCATGTGCAGCCCCGCCCATCCCCCCTCTGCCCAGCACCCTTTGGAGGAAGCCCTTGAGCCGCTGGCCCCGAATCACTCTCTGTACCTACAAGACAGGGGAGTAATCAACCTAACCATGGCCCTTTTTTGCAAAAATAGAGTCTGGATTTGTTGTCTGTCCAGCCTTATTTCCTCTCCTCTCCTCTCCTCTCCTCTCCTCTCCTCTCCTCTCCTCTCCTCTCCTCTCCTCTCCTCTCCTCTCCTCTCCTCTCCTCTCCTCTCCTCTCCTCTCCTCTCCTCTCCTCTCCTCTCCTCTCCTCTCCTCTCCTCTCCTCTCCTCTCCTCTCCTCTCCTCTCCTCTCCTCTCCTCTCCTCTCCTCTCCTCTCCTCTCCTCTCTCTCCTCACTTCTCCTCTCTCCACTTTTTGCCTTGCCTTGCCTTGCCTTGCCTTGCCTTGCCTTGCCTTGCCTTTTGCCTTGCCTTTTGCCTTGCCTTTTGCCTTGCCTTTTGCCTTGCCTTTTGCCTTGCCTTTTGCCTTGCCTTGCCTTTTGCCTTGCCTTGCCTTTTGCCTTGCCTTGCCTTTTGCCTTGCCTTGCCTTTTGCCTTGCCTTGCCTTTTGCCTTGCCTTGCCTTTTGCCTTGCCTTGCCTTTTGCCTTGCCTTGCCTTGCCTTGCCTTGCCTTGCATTTTGCCTTGCCTTTTGCCTTGCCTTTTGCCTTGCCTTTTGCCTTGCCTTTTGCCTTGCCTTGCCTTGCCTTGCCTTGCCTTGCCTTGCCTTGCTTGCCTTGCCTTTTGCCTTGCCTTTTGCCTTGCCTTTTGCCTTGCCTTTTGCCTTGCCTTTTGCCTTGCATTTTGCCTTGCCTTTTGCCTTGCCTTTTGCCTTGCCTTGCCTTTTGCCTTGCCTTGCCTTTTGCCTTGCCTTGCCTTTTGCCTTGCCTTGCCTTTTGCCTTGCCTTGCCTTGCCTTTTGCCTTGCCTTGCCTTTTGCCTTGCCTTTTGCCTTGCCTTTTGCCTTGCCTTTTGCCTTGCCTTTTGCCTTGCCTTTTGCCTTGCCTTTTGCCTTGCCTTGCCTTGCCTTGCCTTGCCTTGCCTTGCCTTGCCTTGCCTTGCCTTTTGCCTTGCCTTTTGCCTTGCCTTTTGCCTTGCCTTTTGCCTTGCCTTTTGCCTTGCCTTTTGCCTTGCCTTGCCTTTTGCCTTGCCTTGCCTTTTGCCTTGCCTTGCCTTTTGCCTTGCCTTGCCTTTTGCCTTGCCTTGCCTTTTGCCTTGCCTTGCCTTTTGCCTTGCCTTGCCTTTTGCCTTGCCTTGCCTTGCCTTGCCTTGCCTTGCCTTGCCTTGCCTTTTGCCTTGCCTTTTGCCTTGACTTTTGCCTTGCCTTTTGCCTTGCCTTGCCTTGCCTTGCCTTGCCTTGCCTTGCCTTGCCTTGCCTTGCCTTGCCTTTTGCCTTGCCTTTTGCCTTGCCTTTTGC
>NW_027043274.1:135000-147500 GCF_036013475.1 Columba livia
CCTCTCCTCTCCTCTCCTCTCCTCTCCTCACTTCTCCTCTCTCCACTTTTTGCCTTGCCTTGCCTTGCCTTGCCTTGCCTTGCCTTGCCTTGCCTTGCCTTGCCTTGCCTTGCCTTGCCTTGCCTTGCCTTGCCTTTTGCCTTGCCTTTTGCCTTGCCTTTTGCCTTGCCTTTTGCCTTGCCTTTTGCCTTGCATTTTGCCTTGCCTTTTGCCTTGCCTTTTGCCTTGCCTTGCCTTTTGCCTTGCCTTGCCTTTTGCCTTGCTTGCCTTTTGCCTTGCCTTGCCTTTTGCCTTGCCTTGCCTTGCCTTTTGCCTTGCCTTGCCTTTTGCCTTGCCTTTTGCCTTGCCTTTTGCCTTGCCTTTTGCCTTGCCTTTTGCCTTGCCTTTTGCCTTGCCTTGCCTTGCCTTGCCCTTGCCTTGCCTTGCCTTGCCTTTTGCCTTGCCTTTTGCCTTGCCTTTTGCCTTGCCTTTTGCCTTGCCTTTTGCCTTGCCTTTTGCCTTGCCTTGCCTTTTGCCTTGCCTTGCCTTTTGCCTTGCCTTGCCTTTTGCCTTGCCTTGCCTTTTGCCTTGCCTTGCCTTTTGCCTTGCCTTGCCTTTTGCCTTGCCTTGCCTTGCCTTGCCTTGCCTTGCCTTGCCTTGCCTTTTGCCTTGCCTTTTGCCTTGCCTTTTGCCTTGCCTTTTGCCTTGCCTTGCCTTGCCTTGCCTTGCCTTGCCTTGCCTTGCCTTGCCTTGCCTTGCCTTGCCTTTTGCCTTGCCTTTTGCCTTGCCTTTTGCCTTGCCTTTTGCCTTGCCTTTTGCCTTGCCTTGCCTTTTGCCTTGCCTTGCCTTTTGCCTTGCCTTGCCTTTTTGCCTTCGCCTTGCATTGCCTTTTGCCTTGCCTTGCCTTTTGCCTTGCCTTTTGCCTTGCCTTTTGCCTTGCCTTTTGCCTTGCCTTTTGCCTTGCCTTTTGCTGCCTTGCCTTGCCTTGCCTTGCCTTGCCTTGCCTTGCCTTGCCTTGCCTTGCCTTTGCCTTTTGCCTTGCCTTTTGCCTTTTGCCTTGCCTTTTGCCTGCTTGCCTTGCCTTGCCTTGCCTTGCCTTGCCTTGCCTTGCCTTGCCTTGCCTTGCCTTGCCTTGCCCTGCCTTGCCTTGCCTTGCCTTGCCTTTGCCTTGCAACACTCCTTTGCTCTTGCCACTGCAATCCGGTTGAGAAGGATTTCAAAGCATCCGACGAGTTTGGAAGGTGGTGGCTCTGTCAACACGTTGTCTTGCAGCAGAGAACCTCCAGCAGCCTCATGCAAGGTCTTCCTCCCTTCATCCCTGCCCTGTGATTCCACCAGCTGCTCCAGTGCTTCCTCGGGGATGTGTTGGAGCTGCCCCCGGGCCAGCTCTGGCGCTGGGCACGGGAGGCTGCTCCTTTTATAGTGCCCCGGGGCATTGTGACCTCAGCGTTGCTGGGTGCTGGCATTGTGACGTGGGGGTGACAGAGCCCCCATGTGCAGCCCCCGCCCATCCCCCCTCTGCCCAGCACCCTTTGGAGGAAGCCCTTGAGCCGCTGCCCCCAATCACTCTCTGTACCTACAAGACAGGGGAGTAATCAACCTAACCATGCCCTTTATTGCAAAAATAGAGTCTGGATTTGTTGTCTGTCCAGCCTTATTTCATCTCCTCTCCTCTCCTCTCCTCTCCTCTCCTCTCCTCTCCTCTCTCCTCTCCTCTCGCTCCGCTCCGCTCTTCTCCTCTCTCCACTTTTTGCCTTGCCTTGCCTTGCCTTGCCTTGCCTTGCCTTGCCTTGCCTTGCCTTGCCTTGCCTTGCCTTGCCTTTGCCTTGCAACACTCCTTTGCTCTTGCCACTGCAATCCGGTTGAGAAGATTTCAAAGCATCCGACGAGTTTGGAAGGTGGTGGCTCTGTCAACACGTTGTCTTGCAGCAGAGAACCTCCAGCAGCCTCATGCAAGGTCTTCCTCCCTTCATCCCTGCCCTGTGATTCCACCAGCTGCTCCAGTGCTTCCTCGGGATGTGTTGGAGCTGCCCCCGGGCCAGCTCTGGCGCTGGGCACGGGAGGCTGCTCCCTTTTATAGTGCCCCGGGGCATTGTGACCTCAGCGTTGCTGGGTGCTGGCATTGTGACGTGGGGGTGACAGAGCCCCCATGTGCAGCCCCGCCCATCCCCCCTCTGCCCAGCACCCTTTGGAGGAAGCCCTTGAGACGCTGGCCCCCAATCACTCTCTGTACGTACAAGACAGGGGAGTAATCAACCTAACCATGGCCCTTTTTTGCAAAAATAGAGTCTGGATTTGTTGTCTGTCCAGCCTTATTTCATCTCCTCTCCTCTCCTCTCCTCCTCTCCTCTCCTCTCCTCTCCTCTCCTCTCCTCTCCTCTCCTCTCCTCTCCTCTCCTCTCCTCTCCTCTCCTCTCCTCACTTCTCCTCTCTCCACTTTTTGCCTTGCCTTGCCTTGCCTTGCCTTGCCTTGCCTTGCCTTGCCTTGCCTTGCCTTGCCTTGCCTTTGCCTTGCAACACTCCTTTGCTCTTGCCACTGCAATCCGGTTGAGAAGGATTTCAAAGCATCCGACGAGTTTGGAAGGTGGTGGCTCTGTCAACACGTTGTCTTGCAGCAGAGAACCTCCAGCAGCCTCATGCAAGGTCTTCCTCCCTTCATCCCTGCCCTGTGATTCCACCAGCTGCTCCAGTGCTTCCTCGGGGATGTGTTGGAGCTGCCCCCAGGGCCAGCTCTGGCGCTGGGCACGGGAGGCTGCTCCCTTTTATAGTGCCCCCGGGGCATTGTGACCTCAGCTTTGCTGGGTGCTGGCATTGTGACGTGGGGGTGACAGAGCCCCCATGTGCAGCCCCGCCCATCCCCCCTCTGCCCAGCACCCTTTGGAGGAAGCCCTTGAGCCGCTGGCCCCCAATCACTCTCTGTACCTACAAGACAGGGAGTAATCAACCTAACCATGGCCCTTTTTTGCAAAAATAGAGTCTGGATTTGTTGTCTGTCCAGCCTTGTTTCCTCTCCTCTCCTCTCCTCTCCTCTCCTCTCCTCTCCTCTCCTCTCCTCTCCTCTCCTCTCCTCTCCTCTCCTCTCCTCTCCTCTCCTCTCCTCTCCTCTCCTCACGTCTCCTCTCTCCACTTTTTGCCTTGCCTTGCCTTGCCTTGCCTTGCCTTGCCTTGCCTTGCCTTGCCTTGCCTTGCCTTTCCTTGCCCTTGCCTTGCCCTTGCCTTGCCCTTGCCTTGCCCTTGCCTTGCCTTGCCCTTGCCTTGTCCTTGCCTTGCCTCCTTTGCCTTTGCCTTTGCCTTTGCCTTTGCCTTTGCCTTTGCCTTTGCCTTTGCCTTTGCCTTGCCTTGCCTTGCCTTGCCTTTGCCTTGCCTTTGCCTTGCAACACTCCTTTGCTCTTGCCACTGCAATCCGGTTGAGAAGGATTTCAAAGCATCTGACGAGTTTGGAAGGTGGTGGCTCTGTCAACACGTTGTCTTGCAGTAGAGAACCTCCAGCAGCCTCATGCAAGGTCTTCCTCCCTTCATCCCTGCCCTGTGATTCCACCAGCTGCTCCAGTGCTTCCTCGGGGATGTGTTGGAGCTGCCCCCGGGCCAGCTCTGGCGCTGGGCACGGGAGGCTGCTCCCTTTTATAGTGCCCCGGGGCATTGTGACCTCAGCGTTGCTGGGTGCTGGCATTGTGACGTGGGTGTGACAGAGCCCCCATGTGCAGCCCCGCCCATCCCCCCTCTGCCCAGCACCCTTTGGAGGAAGCCCTTGAGCCGCTGGCCCCCCAATCACTCTCTGTACCTACAAGACAGGGGAGTAATCAACCTAACCATGGCCCTTTTTTGCAAAAATAGAGTCTGGATTTGTTGTCTGTCCAGCCTTATTTCATCTCCTCTCCTCTCCTCTCCTCTCCTCTCCTCTCCTCTCCTCTCCTCTCCTCTCTCTCCTCTCCTCTCCTCTCCTCTCCTCTCCTCTCCTCTCCTCTCCTCTCCTCTCCTCTCCTCACTTCTCCTCTCTCCACTTTTTGCCTTGCCTTGCCTTGCCTTGCCTTGCCTTGCCTTGCCTTGCCTTGCCTTGCCTTGCCTTGCCTTGCCTTGCCTTGCCTTTTGCCTTGCCTTTTGCCTTGCCTTTTGCCTTGCCTTTTGCCTTGCCTTTTGCCTTGCATTTTGCCTTGCCTTTTGCCTTGCCTTTTGCCTTGCCTTGCCTTTTGCCTTGCCTTGCCTTTTGCCTTGCCTTGCCTTTTGCCTTGCCTTGCCTTTTGCCTTGCCTTGCCTTTTGCCTTGCCTTGCCTTGCCTTTTGCCTTGCCTTGCCTTTTGCCTTGCCTTTTGCCTTGCCTTTTGCCTTGCCTTTTGCCTTGCCTTTTGCCTTGCCTTTTGCCTTGCCTTGCCTTGCCTTGCCTTGCCTTGCCTTGCCTTGCCTTTTGCCTTGCCTTTTGCCTTGCCTTTTGCCTTGCCTTTTGCCTTGCCTTTTGCCTTGCCTTTTGCCTTGCCTTGCCTTTTGCCTTGCCTTGCCTTTTGCCTTGCCTTGCCTTTTGCCTTGCCTTGCCTTTTGCCTTGCCTTGCCTTTTGCCTTGCCTTGCCTTTTGCCTTGCCTTGCCTTGCCTTGCCTTGCCTTGCCTTGCCTTGCCTTTTGCCTTGCCTTTTGCCTTGCCTTTTGCCTTGCCTTTTGCCTTGCCTTGCCTTGCCTTGCCTTGCCTTGCCTTGCCTTGCCTTGCCTTGCCTTGCCTTTTGCCTTGCCTTTTGCCTTGCCTTTTGCCTTGCCTTTTGCCTTGCCTTGCTTGCCTTGCCTGCCTTTTGCCTTGCTTGCCTTTTGCCTTGCCTTGCCTTTTGCCTTGCCTTGCCTTGCCTTTTGCCTTGCCTTGCCTTTTGCCTTGCCTTTTGCCTTGCCTTTTGCCTTGCCTTTTGCCTTGCCTTTTGCCTTGCCTTTGCTTGCCTTGCCTTGCCTTGCCTTGCCTTGCCTTGCCTTGCCTTGCCTTGCCTTGCCTTGCCTTTTGCCTTTTGCCTTGCCTTTTGCCTTTTGCCTTGCCTTTTGCCTTGCTTGCCTTGCCTTGCCTTGCCTTGCCTTGCTTGCCTTGCCTTGCCTTGCCTTGCCTTGCCTCTTGCCCTGCCCTCCTGCCTTGCCTTGCCTTGCCTTTGCCTTGCAACACTCCTTTGCTCTTGCCACTGCAATCCGGTTGAGAAGGATTTCAAAGCATCCGACGAGTTTGGAAGGTGGTGGCTCTGTCAACACGTTGTCTTGCAGCAGAGAACCTCCAGCAGCCTCATGCAAGGTCTTCCTCCCTTCATCCCTGCCCTGTGATTCCACCAGCTGCTCCAGTGCTTCCTCGGGGATGTGTTGGAGCTGCCCCCGGGCCAGCTCTGGCGCTGGGCACGGGAGGCTGCTCCCTTTTATAGTGCCCCGGGGCATTGTGACCTCAGCGTTGCTGGGTGCTGGCATTGTGACGTGGGGGTGACAGAGCCCCCATGTGCAGCCCCGCCCATCCCCCCTCTGCCCAGCACCCTTTGGAGGAAGCCCTTGAGCCGCTGCCCCCAATCACTCTCTGTACCTACAAGACAGGGGAGTAATCAACCTAACCATGGCCCTTTATTGCAAAAATAGAGTCTGGATTTGTTGTCTGTCCAGCCTTATTTCATCTCCTCTCCTCTCCTCTCCTCTCCTCTCCTCTCCTCTCCTCTCCTCTCCTCTCCGCTCCGCTCCGCTCTTCTCCTCTCTCCACTTTTTGCCTTGCCTTGCCTTGCCTTGCCTTGCCTTGCCTTGCCTTGCCTTGCCTTGCCTTGCCTTGCCTTGCCTTTGCCTTGCAACACTCCTTTGCTCTTGCCACTGCAATCCGGTTGAGAAGGATTTCAAAGCATCCGACGAGTTTGGAAGGTGGTGGCTCTGTCAACACGTTGTCTTGCAGCAGAGAACCTCCAGCAGCCTCATGCAAGGTCTTCCTCCCTTCATCCCTGCCCTGTGATTCCACCAGCTGCTCCAGTGCTTCCTCGGGGATGTGTTGGAGCTGCCCCCGGGCCAGCTCTGGCGCTGGGCACGGGAGGCTGCTCCCTTTTATAGTGCCCCGGGGCATTGTGACCTCAGCGTTGCTGGGTGCTGGCATTGTGACGTGGGGGTGACAGAGCCCCCATGTGCAGCCCCGCCCATCCCCCCTCTGCCCAGCACCCTTTGGAGGAAGCCCTTGAGACGCTGGCCCCCAATCACTCTCTGTACGTACAAGACAGGGGAGTAATCAACCTAACCATGGCCCTTTTTTGCAAAAATAGAGTCTGGATTTGTTGTCTGTCCAGCCTTATTTCATCTCCTCTCCTCTCCTCTCCTCTCCTCTCCTCTCCTCTCCTCTCCTCTCCTCTCCTCTCCTCTCCTCTCCTCTCCTCTCCTCACTTCTCCTCTCTCCACTTTTTGCCTTGCCTTGCCTTGCCTTGCCTTGCCTTGCCTTGCCTTGCCTTGCCTTGCCTTGCCTTGCCTTTGCCTTGCAACACTCCTTTGCTCTTGCCACTGCAATCCGGTTGAGAAGGATTTCAAAGCATCCGACGAGTTTGGAAGGTGGTGGCTCTGTCAACACGTTGTCTTGCAGCAGAGAACCTCCAGCAGCCTCATGCAAGGTCTTCCTCCCTTCATCCCTGCCCTGTGATTCCACCAGCTGCTCCAGTGCTTCCTCGGGGATGTGTTGGAGCTGCCCCCAGGGCCAGCTCTGGCGCTGGGCACGGGAGGCTGCTCCCTTTTATAGTGCCCCGGGGCATTGTGACCTCAGCTTTGCTGGGTGCTGGCATTGTGACGTGGGGGTGACAGAGCCCCCATGTGCAGCCCCGCCCATCCCCCCTCTGCCCAGCACCCTTTGGAGGAAGCCCTTGAGCCGCTGGCCCCCAATCACTCTCTGTACCTACAAGACAGGGGAGTAATCAACCTAACCATGGCCCTTTTTTGCAAAAATAGAGTCTGGATTTGTTGTCTGTCCAGCCTTGTTTCCTCTCCTCTCCTCTCCTCTCCTCTCCTCTCCTCTCCTCTCCTCCCTCTCCTCTCCTCTCCTCTCCTCTCCTCTCCTCTCCTCTCCTCTCCTCTCTCCTCTCCTCTCCTCACTTCTCCTCTCTCCACTTTTTGCTTGCCTTGCCTTGCCTTGCCTTGCCTTGCCTTGACTTGCCTTGCCTTGCCTTGCCTTTCCTTGCCCTTGCCTTGCCCTTGCCTTGCCCTTGCCTTGCCCTTGCCTTGCCTTGCCTTACCTTGTCTTGCCTTGCCTTTGCCTTTGCCTTTGCCTTTGCCTTTGCCTTTGCCTTTGCCTTTGCCTTTGCTTTGCCTTTGCCTTTGCTGCCTTTGCCTTGCCTTGCCTTTGCCTTGCCTTTGCCTTGCCCTTGCCTTGCCCTTGCCTTGCCCTTGCCTTGCCTTGCCTTGCCTTGCCTGCCTTGCCTTGCCTTTGCCTTTGCCTTTGCCTTTGCCTTTGCCTTTGCCTTTGCCTTTGCCTTTGCCTTTGCCTTGCCTTTGCCTTGCCTTGCCTTTGCCTTGCCTTTGCCTTGCAACACTCCTTTGCTCTTGCCACTGCAATCCGGTTGAGAAGGATTTCAAAGCATCTGACGAGTTTGGAAGGTGGTGGCTCTGTCAACACGTTGTCTTGCAGTAGAGAACCTCCAGCAGCCTCATGCAAGGTCTTCCTCCCTTCATCCTGCCCTGTGATTCCACCAGCTGCTCCAGTGCTTCCTCGGGGATGTGTTGGAGCTGCCCCCGGGCCAGCTCTGGCGCTGGGCACGGGAGGCTGCTCCCTTTATAGTGCCCCGGGGCATTGTGACCTCAGCGTTGCTGGGGTGCTGGCATTGTGACGTGGGTGTGACAGAGCCCCCCATGTGCAGCCCCGCCCATCCCCCCTCTGCCCAGCACCCTTTGGAGGAAGCCCTTGAGCCGCTGGCCCCCAATCACTCTCTGTACCTACAAGACAGGGGAGTAATCAACCTAACCATGGCCCTTTTTTGCAAAAATAGAGTCTGGATTTGTTGTCTGTCCAGCCTTATTTCATCTCCTCTCCTCTCCTCTCCTCTCCTCTCCTCTCCTCTCCTCTCCTCTCCTCTCCTCTCCTCTCCTCTCCTCACTTCTCCTCTCTCCACTTTTTGCCTTGCCTTGCCTTGCCTTGCCTTGCCTTGCCTTGCCTTGCCTTGCCTTGCCTTGCCTTGCCTTGCCTTGCCTTGCCTTGCCTGCCTTGCCTTGCCTTGCCTTGCCTTGCCTTGCCTTGCCTTGCCTTTGCCTTGCCTTGCCTTGCCTTGCCTTTGCCTTTGCCTTTGCCTTTGCCTTTGCCTTTGCCTTTGCCTTTGCCTTTGCCTTTGCCTTTGCCTTGCAACACTCCTTTGCTCTTGCCACTGCAATCCGGTTGAGAAGGATTTCAAAGCATCCGATGAGTTTGGAAGGTCTGTCAACAGGTTGTCTTGCAGCAGAGAACCTCCAGCAGCCTCATGCAAGTTCCTCCTCCCTATGCTCCAGTGCTTCCTCGGGGATGTGTTGGAGATGCCCCCGGGCCAGCTCTGGCGCTGGGCACGGGAGGCTGCTCCCTTTTATAGTGCCCCGGGGCATTGTGACCTCAGCGTTGCTGGGTGCTGGCATTGTGACGTGGGGGTGACAGAGCCCCCATGTGCAGCCCCGCCCATCCCCCCTCTAACCAGCACCCTTTGGAGGAAGCCCTTGAGACGCTGGCCCCCAATCACTCTCTGTACCTACAAGACAGGGGAGTAATCAACCTAACCATGGCCCTTTTTTGCAAAAATAGAGTCTGGATTTGTTGTCTGTCCAGCCTTATTTCATCTCCTCTCCTCTCCTCTCCTCTCCTCTCCTCTCCTCTCCTCTCCTCTCCTCTCCTCTCCTCTCCTCTCCTCTCCTCTCCTCACTTCTCCTCTCTCCACTTTTTGCCTTGCCTTGCCTTGCCTTGCCTTGCCTTGCCTTGCCTTGCCTTGCCTTGCCTTGCCTTGCCTTTGCCTTGCAACACTCCTTTGCTCTTGCCACTGCAATCCGGTTGAGAAGGATTTCAAAGCATCCGACGAGTTTGGAAGGTGGTGGCTCTGTCAACACGTTGTCTTGCAGCAGAGAACCTCCAGCAGCCTCATGCAAGGTCTTCCTCCCTTCATCCCTGCCCTGTGATTCCACCAGCTGCTCCAGTGCTTCCTCGGGGATGTGTTGGAGCTGCCCCCAGGGCCAGCTCTGGCGCTGGGCACGGGAGGCTGCTCCCTTTTATAGTGCCCCGGGGCATTGTGACCTCAGCTTTGCTGGGTGCTGGCATTGTGACGTGGGGGTGACAGAGCCCCCATGTGCAGCCCCGCCCATCCCCCCTCTGCCCAGCACCCTTTGGAGGAAGCCCTTGAGCCGCTGGCCCCCAATCACTCTCTGTACCTACAAGACAGGGGAGTAATCAACCTAACCATGGCCCTTTTTTGCAAAAATAGAGTCTGGATTTGTTGTCTGTCCAGCCTTGTTTCTTCTCCTCTCCTCTCCTCTCCTCTCCTCTCCTCTCCTCTCCTCTCCTCTCCTCTCCTCTCCTCTCCTCTCCTCTCCTCTCCTCTCCTCTCCTCTCCTCACTTCTCCTCTCTCCACTTTTTGCCTTGCCTTGCCTTGCCTTGCCTTGCCTTGCCTTGCCTTGCCTTGCCTTGCCTTGCCTTGCCTTGCCTTGCCTTGCCTTGCCTTGCCTTGCCTTTGCCTTTGCCTTTGCCTTTGCCTTTGCCTTTGCCTTTGCCTTTGCCTTTGCCTTTGCCTTTGCCTTTGCCTTTGCCTTTGCCTTTGCCTTTGCCTTTGCCTTTGCCTTTGCCTTTGCCTTTGCCTTTGCCTTTGCCTTGCAACACTCCTTTGCTCTTGCCACTGCAATCCGGTTGAGAAGGATTTCAAAGCATCCGATGAGTTTGGAAGGTCTGTCAACAGGTTGTCTTGCAGCAGAGAACCTCCAGCAGCCTCATGCAAGTTCTTCCTCCCTTCATCCCTGCCCTGTGATTCCACCAGCTGCTCCAGTGCTTCCTCGGGGATGTGTTGGAGCTGCCCCCGGGCCAGCTCTGGCGCTGGGCACGGGAGGATGCTCCCTTTTATAGTGCCCCGGGGCATTGTGACCTCAGCGTTGCCGGGTGCTGGCATTGTGACGTGGGGGTGACAGAGCCCCCATGTGCAGCCCCGCCCATCCCCCCTCTGCCCAGCACCCTTTGGAGGAAGCCCTTGAGACGCTGGCCCCCAATCACTCTCTGTACCTACAAGACAGGGGAGTAATCAACCTAACCATGGCTCTTTTTTGCAAAAATAGAGTCTGGATTTGTTGTCTGTCCAGCCTTATTTCATCTCCTCTCCTCTCCTCTCCTCTCCTCTCCTCTCCTCTCCTCTCCTCTCCTCTCCTCTCCTCTCCTCTCCTCTCCTCTCCTCTCCTCACTTCTCCTCTCTCCACTTTTTGCCTTGCCTTGCCTTGCCTTGCCTTGCCTTGCCTTGCCTTGCCTTGCCTTTGCCTTTGCCTTTGCCTTTGCCTTTGCCTTTGCCTTTGCCTTTGCCTTTGCCTTGCAACACTCCTTTGCTCTTGCCACTGCAATCCGGTTGAGAAGGATTTCAAAGCATCCGACGAGTTTGGAAGGTGGTGGCTCTGTCAACAGGTTGTCTTGCAGCAGAGAACCTCCAGCAGCCTCATGCAAGGTCTTCCTCCCTTCATCCCTGCCCTGTGATTCCACCAGCTGCTCCAGTGCTTCCTCGGGGATGTGTTGGAGCTGCCCCCGGGCCAGCTCTGGCGCTGGGCACGGGAGGCTGCTCCCTTTTATAGTGCCCCGGGGCATTGTGACCTCAGCGTTGCCGGGTGCTGGCATTGTGACGTGGGGGTGACAGAGCCCCCATGTGCAGCCCCGCCCATCCCCCCTCTGCCCAGCACCCTTTGGAGGAAGCCCTTGAGACGCTGGCCCCCAATCACTCTCTGTACCTACAAGACAGGGGAGTAATCAACCTAACCATGGCCCTTTTTTGCAAAAATAGAGTCTGGATTTGTTGTCTGTCCAGCCTTATTTCATCTCCTCTCCTCTCCTCTCCTCTCCTCTCCTCTCCTCTCCTCTCCTCTCCTCTCCTCTCCTCTCCTCTCCTCTCCTCTCCTCTCCTCTCCTCTCCTCTCCTCTCCTCTCCTCTCCTCTCCTCACTTCTCCTCTCTCCACTTTTTCCCTTTTCTTCTCTCCCCATAGTGAGTCAAATAACAAAAAGAATATTTGCATGAAAGGACAGTGGAATTTCAGCTCCAAAACCACTTTCAAGGACACACAACACAATGGATACATCTGTTTCATTTTTTAATTTATTTTATTTCATTTTATTTAGTCTTATTTTTTTTTTAGTTTTGTTTTCTTTTGTTGCCCTCTCCTCTCTTCTCCTTTCTTCTCCTTCTTCTGTGGTCTTGCCTTTGCCTTGCCTTGCCTTGCCTTGCCTTGCCTTGCCTTGCCTTGCCTTGCCTTTGCCTTGCCTTGCCTTGCCTTGCCTTTGCCTTGCCTTGCCTTGCCTTTGCCTTGCCTTGCCTTGCCTTGCCTTTGCCTTGCCCTGCCTTGCCTTGCCTTGCCTTGCCTTGCCTTGCCTTGCCTTGCCTTTGCCTTGCCTTTGCCTTTGCCTTTGCCTTTGCCTTTGCCTTTGCCTTTGCCTTGCCTTGCCTTGCCTTGCCTTGCCTTGCCTTGCCTTGCCTTGCCTTGCCTTGCCTTGCCTTGCCTTTGCCTTGCCTTTGCCTTTGCCTTGCCTTGCCTTGCCTTGCCTTGCCTTGCCTTTGCCTTGCCTTTGCCTTTGCCTTGCCTTGCCTTGCCTTGCCTTTGCCTTGCCTTTGCCTTTGCCTTGCCTTTGCCTTGCCTTTGCCTTGCCTTTGCCTTGCAACACTCCTTTGCTCTTGCCACTGCAATCCGGTTGAGAAGGATTTCAAAGCATCCGACGAGTTTGGAAGGTGGTGGCTCTGTCAACACGTTGTCTTGCAGCAGAGAACATCCAGCAGCCTCATGCAAGTTCTTCCTCCCTTCATCCCTGCCCTGTGATTCCACCAGCTGCTCCAGTGCTTCCTCGGGGATGTGTTGGAGCTGCCCCCGGGCCAGCTCTGGCGCTGGGCACAGGAGGCTGCTCCCTTTTATAGTGCCCCGGGGCATTGTGACCTCAGCTTTGCTGGGTGCTGGCATTGTGACGTGGGGGTGACAGAGCCCCCATGTGCAGCCCCGCCCATCCCCCCTCTGCCCAGCACCCTTTGGAGGAAGCCCTTGAGCCGCTGGCCCCCAATCACTCTCTGTACCTACATGACAGGGGAGTAATCAACCTAACCATGGCCCTTTTTTGCAAAAATAGAGTCTGGATTTGTTGTCTGTCCAGCCTTATTTCATCTCCTCTCCTCTCCTCTCCTCTCCTCTCCTCTCCTCTCCTCTCCTCTCCTCTCCTCTCCTCTCCTCTCCTCTCCTCTCCTCTCCTCTCCTCTCCTCACTTCTCCTCTCTCCACTTTTTGCCTTGCCTTGCCTTGCCTTGCCTTGCCTTTTGCCTTGCCTTGCCTTGCCTTGCCTTGCCTTGCCTTGCCTTGCCTTGCCTTGCCTTTTGCCTTGCCTTTTGCCTTGC
>NW_027043274.1:152500-165000 GCF_036013475.1 Columba livia
GCCTTGCCTTGCCTTTGCCTTGCCTTTGCCTTGCCTTTGCCTTGCAACACTCCTTTGCTCTTGCCACTGCAATCCGGTTGAGAAGGATTTCAAAGCATCCAACGAGTTTGGAAGGTGGTGGCTCTGTCAACAGGTTGTCTTGCAGCAGAGAACCTCCAGCAGCCTCATGCAAGGTCTTCCTCCCTTCATCCCTGCCCTGTGATTCCACCAGCTGCTCCAGTGCTTCCTCGGGGATGTGTTGGAGCTGCCCCCGGGCCAGCTCTGGCGCTGGGCACGGGAGGCTGCTCCCTTTTATAGTGCCCCGGGGCATTGTGACCTCAGCGTTGCCGGGTGCTGGCATTGTGACGTGGGGGTGACAGAGCCCCCATGTGCAGCCCCGCCCATCCCCCCTCTGCCCAGCACCCTTTGGAGGAAGCCCTTGAGCCGCTGGCCCCCAATCACTCTCTGTACCTACAAGACAGGGGAGTAATCAACCTAACCATGGCCCTTTTTTGCAAAAATAGAGTCTGGATTTGTTGTCTGTCCAGCCTTATTTCATCTCCTCTCCTCTCCTCTCCTCTCCTCTCCTCTCCTCTCCTCTCCTCTCCTCTCCTCTCCTCTCCTCTCCTCTCCTCTCCTCTCCTCTCCTCTCCTCTCCTCTCCTCTCCTCTCCTCTCCTCTCCTCTCCTTTCCTCTCCTCTCCTCTCCTCTCTTTCCCTCTCTCCACTTTTTCCCTTTTCTTCTCTCCCCATAGTGAGTCAAATAACAAAAAGAATATTTGCCTGAAAGGACAGTGAAATTTCAGCTCCAAAACCACTTTCAAGGACACACAACACAATGGATACATCTGTTTCATTTTTTAATTTATTTTATTTCATTTTATTTAGTCTTATTTTTTTTTTTAGTTTTGTTTTCTTTTGTTGCCCTCTCCTCTCTTCTCCTTTCTTCTCCTTCTTCTGTGGTCTTTGCCTTTGACTTTGCCTTGCCTTGTCTTGCCTTGCCTTGCCTTGCCTTGCCATTGCCTTTGCCTTTGCCTTTGCCTTTGCCTTTGCCTTTGCCTTTGCCTTTGCCTTTGCCTTTGCCTTTGCCTTTGCCTTGCCTTTGCCTTTGCCTTTGCCTTGCCTTTGCCTTTGCCTTTGCCTTTGCCTTTGCCTTTGCCTTTGCCTTTGCCTTTGCCTTTGCCTTTGCCTTGCCTTTGCCTTTGCCTTTGCCTTGCAACACTCCTTTGCTCTTGCCACTGCAATTCGGTTGAGAAGGATTTCAAAGCATCCGACGTGTTTGGAAGGTGGTGGCTCTGTCAACAGGTTGTCTTGCAGTAGAGAACCTCCAGCAGCCTCATGCAAGGTCTTCCTCCCTTCATCCCTGCCCTGTGATTCCACCAGCTGCTCCAGTGCTTCCTCGGGGATTTGTTGGAGCTGCCCCCGGGCCAGCTCTGGCGCTGGGCACGGGAGGCTGCTCCCTTTTATAGTGCCCCGGGGCATTGTGACCTCAGCGTTGCCGGGTGCTGGCATTGTGACGTGGGGGTGACAGAGCCCCCATGTGCAGCCCCGCCCATCCCCCCTCTGCCCAGCACCCTTTGGAGGAAGCCCTTGTGACGCTGGCCCCGAATCACTCTCTGTACCTACAAGACAGGGGAGTAATCAACCTAACCATGGCCCTTTTTTGCAAAAATAGAGTCTGGATTTGTTGTCTGTCCAGCCTTATTTCATCTCCTCTCCTCTCCTCTCCTCTCCTCTCCTCTCCTCTCCTCTCCTCTCCTCTCCTCTCCTCTCCTCTCCTCTCCTCTCCTCTCCTCTCCTCTCCTCTCCTCACTTCTCCTCTCTCCACTTTTTGCCTTGCCTTGCCTTGCCTTGCCTTACCTTGCCTTGCCTTGCCTTGCTTTTGCCTTGGCTTTGCCTTTGCCTTGCCTTTGCCTTTGCCTTTGCCTTTGCCTTTGCCTTTGCCTTTGCCTTTGCCTTTGCCTTTGCCTTTGCCTTTGCCTTTGCCTTTGCCTTTGCCTTTGCCTTTGCCTTGCAACACTCCTTTGCTCTTGCCACTGCAATCCGGTTGAGAAGGATTTCAAAGCATCCGATGAGTTTGGAAGGTCTGTCAACAGGTTGTCTTGCAGCAGAGAACCTCCAGCAGCCTCATGCAAGGTCTTCCTCCCTTCATCCCTGCCCTGTGATTCCACCAGCTGCTCCAGTGCTTCCTCGGGGATGTGTTGGAGCTGCCCCCGGGCCAGCTCTGGCGCTGGGCACGGGAGGCTGCTCCCTTTTATAGTGCCCCGGGGCATTGTGACCTCAGCGTTGCCGGGTGCTGGCGTTGTGACGTGGGGGTGACAGAGCCCCCATGTGCAGCCCCGCCCATCCCCCCTCTGCCCAGCACCCTTTGGAGGAAGCCCTTGAGACGCTGGCCCCCAATCACTCTCTGTACCTACAAGACAGGGGAGTAATCAACCTAACCATGGCGCTTTTTGCAAAAATAGAGTCTGGATTTGTTGTCTGTCCAGCCTTATTTCATCTCCGCTCCTCTCCTCTCCTCTCCTCTCCTCTCCTCTCCTCTCCTCTCCTCTCCTCTCCTCTCCTCTCCTCTCCTCTCCTCTCCTCTCCTCTCCTCTCCTCTCTTCTCCTCTCTCCACTTTTTGCCTTGCCTTGCCTTGCCTTGCCTTGCCTTGCCTTGCCTTGCCTTTGCCTTGCCTTTGCCTTTGCCTTTGCCTTTGCCTTTGCCTTTGCCTTTGCCTTTGCCTTTGCCTTTGCCTTGCAACACTCCTTTGCTCTTGCCACTGCAATTCGGTTGAGAAGGATTTCAAAGCAAAGGCCTTGCCTTGCCTTGCCTTTGCCTTGCCTTTACCTTTGCCTTTGCCTTTGCCTTTGCCTTTGCCTTTGCCTTTGCCTTTGCCTTTGCCTTTGCCTTTGCCTTGCCTTTGCCTTTGCCTTTGCCTTTGCCCTTGCCTTTGCCTTTGCCTTTGCCTTTGCCTTTGCCTTTGCCTTGCCTTTGCCTTTTCCTTTGCCTTTGCCTTTGCCTTTGCCTTTGCCTTTGCCTTTGCCCTTGCCTTTGCCTTTGCCTTGCAACACTCCTTTGCTCTTGCCACTGCAATTCGGTTGAGAAGGATTTCAAAGCATCCGACGTGTTTGGAAGGTGGTGGCTCTGTCAACAGGTTGTCTTGCAGTAGAGAACCTCCAGCAGCCTCATGCAAGGTCTTCCTCCCTTCATCCCTGCCCTGTGATTCCACCAGCTGCTCCAGTGCTTCCTCGGGGATTTGTTGGAGCTGCCCCCGGGCCAGCTCTGGCGCTGGGCACGGGAGGCTGCTCCCTTTTATAGTGCCCCGGGGCATTGTGACCTCAGCGTTGCCGGGTGCTGGCATTGTGACGTGGGGGTGACAGAGCCCCCATGTGCAGCCCCGCCCATCCCCCCTCTGCCCAGCACCCTTTGGAGGAAGCCCTTGAGCCGCTGGCCCCCAATCACTCTCTGTAACTACAAGACAGGGGAGTAATCAACCTAACCATGGCCCTTTTTTGCAAAAACAGAGTCTGGATTTCTTGTCTGTCCAGCCTTATTTCATCTCCTCTCCTCTCCTCTCCTCTCCTCTCCTCTCCTCTCCTCTCCTCTCCTCTCCTCTCCTCTCCTCTCCTCTCCTCTCCTCTCCTCTCCTCTCCTCTCCTCTCCTCACTTCTCCTCTCTCCAATTTTTCCCTTTTCTTCTCTCCCCATAGTGAGTCAAATAACAAAAAGAATATTTGCCTGAAAGGACAGTGGAATTTCAGCTCCAAAACCACTTTCAAGGACACACAACACAATGGATACATCTCAATGGATACATCTGTTTCATTTTTTAATTTATTTTATTTCATTTTATTTAGTCTTATTTTTTTTTAGTTTTGTTTTTGTTGTTGTCCTCTCCTCTCTTCTCCTTTCTTCTCCTTCTTCTGTGGTCTTGCCTTTGCCTTGCCTTGCCTTGCCTTGCCTTGCCTTGCCTTGCCTTGCCTTGCCTTGCCTTTGCCTTTGCCTTTGCCTTTGCCTTTGCCTTTGCCTTGCCTTTGCCTTTGCCTTTGCCTTTGCCTTTGCCTTTGCCTTTGCCTTTGCCTTTGCCTTTGCCTTTGCCTTTGCCTTTGCCTTGCAACACTCCTTTGCTCTTGCCACTGCAATCCGGTTGAGAAGGATTTCAAAGCATCCGACGAGTTTGGAAGATGGTGGCTCTGTCAACACTTTGTCTTGCAGCAGAGAACCTCCAGCAGCCTCATGCAAGGTCTTCCTCCCTTCATCCCTGCCCTGTGATTCCACCAGCTGCTCCAGTGCTTCCTCGGGGATGTGTTGGAGCTGCCCCCGGCCAGCTCTGGCGCTGGGCACGGGAGGCTGCTCCCTTTTATAGTGCCCCGGGACATTGTGACCTCAGCGTTGCTGGGTGCTGGCATTGTGACTTGGGGGTGACAGAGCCCCCATGTGCAGCCCCGCCCATCCCCCCTCTGCCCAGCACCCTTTGGAGGAAGCCCTTGAGCCGCTGGCCCCCAATCACTCTCTGTACCTACAAGACAGGGGAGTAATCAACCTAACCATGGCCCTTTTTTGCAAAAATAGAGTCTGGATTTGTTGTCTGTCCAGCCTTATTTCATCTCCTCTCCTCTCCTCTCCTCTCCTCTCCTCTCCTCTCCTCTCCTCTCCTCTCCTCTCCTCTCCTCTCCTCTCCTCTCCTCTCCTCTCCTCTCCTCTCCTCTCCTCTCCTCTCCTCTCCTCTCCTCTCCTCTCCTCTCCTCTCCTCTCCTCTCCTCTCCTCTCCTCTCCTCTCCTCTCTCCACTTTTTCCCTTTTCTTCTCTCCCCATAGTGAGTCAAATAACAAAAAGAATATTTGCCTGAAAGGACAGTGGAATTTCAGCTCCAAAACCACTTTCAAGGACACACAACACAATGGATACATCTGTTTCATTTTTTAATTTATTTTATTTCATTTTATTTAGTCTTATTTTTTTTTTAGTTTTGTTTTCTTTTGTTGCCCTCTCCTCTCTTCTCCTTTCTTCTCCTTCTTCTGTGGTCTTGCCTTTGCCTTGCCTTGCCTTGCCTTGCCTTGCCTTGCCTTGCCTTGCCTTGCCTTGCTTTTGCCTTGGCTTTGCCTTTGCCTTTGCCTTTGCCTTTGCCTTTGCCTTTGCCTTTGCCTTTGCCTTTGCCTTTGCCTTTGCCTTGCAACACTCCTTTGCTCTTGCCACTGCAATCCGGTTGAGAAGGATTTCAAAGCATCCGATGAGTTTGGAAGGTCTGTCAACAGGTTGTCTTGCAACAGAGAACCTCCAGCAGCCTCATGCAAGGTCTTCCTCCCTTCATCCCTGCCCTGTGATTCCACCAGCTGCTCCAGTGCTTCCTCGGGGATGTGTTGGAGCTGCCCCCGGGCCAGCTCTGGCGCTGGGCACGGGAGGCTGCTCCCTTTTATAGTGCCCCGGGGCATTGTGACCTCAGCGTTGCCGGGTGCTGGCATTGTGACGTGGGGGTGACAGAGCCCCCATGTGCAGCCCCGCCCATCCCCCCTCTGCCCAGCACCCTTTGGAGGAAGCCCTTGAGACGCTGGCCCCCAATCACTCTCTGTACCTACAAGACAGGGGAGTAATCAACCTAACCATGGCGCTTTTTGCAAAAATAGAGTCTGGATTTGTTGTCTGTCCAGCCTTATTTCATCTCCTCTCCTCTCCTCTCCTCTCCTCTCCTCTCCTCTCCTCTCCTCTCCTCTCCTCTCCTCTCCTCTCCTCTCCTCTCCTCTCCTCTCCTCTCCTCTCCTCTCCTCTCCTCTCCTCTCCTCTCCTCTCCTCTCCTCTCCTCTCCTCTCCTCTCCTCTCCTCTCCTCTCCTCTCCTCTCCTCTCCTCTCCTCTCCTCTCCTCTCCTCTCCTCTCCTCTCCTCTCCTCTCTCTCCTCTCCTCTCCTCTCCTCTCCTCTCCTCTCCTCTCCTCTCCTCTCCTCTCCTCTCCTCTCCTCTCCTCTCCTCTCCTCACTTCTCCTCTCTCCACTTTTTCCCTTTTCTTCTGTCCCCATAGTGAGTCAAATAACAAAAAGAATATTTGCCTGAAAGGACAGTGGAATTTCAGCTCCAAAACCACTTTCAAGGACACACAACACAATGGATACAACTGTTTCATTTTTTAATTTATTTTATTTCATTTTATTTAGTCTTATTTTTTTTTTTTTTAGTTTTGTTTTCTTTTGTTGCCCTCTCCTCTCTTCTCCTTTCTTCTCCTTCTTCTGTGGTCTTGCCTTGCATTGCCTTGCCTTGCCTTGCCTTGCCTTGCCTTGACTTGACTTGCCTTGACTTGCCTTGCCTTGCCTTGCCTTGCCTTGACTTGCCTTGCCTTGCCTTTGCTTTGCCTTTGCCTTTGCCTTTGCCTTTGCCTTTGCCTTTGCCTTTGCCTTTGCCTTTGCCTTTGCCTTTGCCTTTGCCTTTGCCTTGCAACACTCCTTTGCTCTTGCCACTGCAATCCGCTTGAGAAGGATTTCAAAGCATCCGACGAGTTTGGAAGGTGGTGGCTCTGTCAACAGGTTGTCTTGCAGCAGAGAACCTCCAGCAGCCTCACGCAAGGTCTTCCTCCCTTCATCCCTGCCCTGTGATTCCACCAGCTGCTCCAGTGCTTCCTCGGGGATGTGTTGGAACTGCCCCCTGGCCAGCTCTGGCGCTGGGCACGGGAGGCTGCTCCCTTTGATAGTGCCCCGGGGCATTGTGACCTCAGCGTTGCCGGGTGCTGGCATTGTGACGTGGGGGTGACAGAGCCCCCATGTGCAGCCCCGCCCATCCCCCCTCTGCCCAGCACCCTTTGGAGGAAGCCCTTGAGCCGCTGGCCCCCAATCACTCTCTGTACCTACAAGACAGGGGAGTAATCAACCTAACCATGGCCCTTTTTTGCAAAAATAGAGTCTGGATTTGTTGTCTGTCCAGCCTTATTTCATCTCTTCTCCTCTCCTCTCCTCTCCTCTCCTCTCCTCTCCTCTCCTCTCCTCTCCTCTCCTCTCCTCTCCTCTCCTCTCCTCTCCTCTCCTCTCCTCTCCTCTCCTCTCCTCTCCTCTCCTCTCCTCTCCTCTCCTCTCCTCTCCTCTCCTCTCCTCTCTTCTCCTCACTTCTCCTCTCTCCACTTTTTCCCTTTTCTTCTCTCCCCATAGTGAGTCAAATAACAAAAAGAATATTTGCCAGAAAGGACAGTGGAATTTCAGCTCCAAAACCACTTTCAAGGACACACAACACAATGGATACATCTGTTTCATTTTTTAATTTATTTTATTTAATTTTATTTAGTCTTATTTTTTTTTAGTTTTGTTTTCTTTTGTTGCCCTCTCCTCTCTTCTCCTTTCTTCTCCTTCTTCTGTGGTCTTGCCTTTGCCTTGCCTTGCCTTGCCTTGCCTTGCCTTGCCTTGCCTTTGCCTCTGCCTTTGCCTTACCTTTGCCTTGCCTTTGCCTTTGCCTTGCCTTTGCCTTTGCCTTGCAACACTCCTTTGCTCTTGCCACTGCAATCCGGTTGAGAAGGATTTCAAAGCATCCGACGAGTTTGGAAGGTGGTGGCTCTATCAACAGGTTGTCTTGCAGCAGAGAACCTCCAGCAGCCTCATGCAAGGTCTTCCTCCCTTCATCCCTGCCCTGTGATTCCACCAGCTGCTCCAGTGCTTCCTCGGGGATGTGTTGGAGCTGCCCCTGGGCCAGCTCTGGCGCTGGGCATGGGAGGCTGCTCCCTTTTATAGTGCCCTGGGGCATTGTGACCTCAGCGATGCCGGGTGCTGGCATTGTGACGTGGGGGTGACAGAGCCCCCATGTGCAGCCCCGCCCATCCCCCCTCTGCCCAGCACCCTTTGGAGGAAGCCCTTGAGCCGCTGGCCCCCAATCACTCTCTGTACCTACAAGACAGGGGAGTAATCAACCTAACCATGGCCCTTTTTTGCAAAAATAGAGTCTGGATTTGTTGTCTGTCCAGCCTTATTTCATCTCCTCCTCTCCTCACCTCTCCTCTCCTCTCCTCTCCTCTCCTCTCCTCTCCTCTCCTCTCCTCTCCTCTCCTCTCCTCTCCTCTCCTCTCCTCTCCTCTCCTCTCCTCTCCTCTCCTCTCCTCTCCTCTCCTCTCCTCTCCTCTCCTCTCCTCTCTTCTCCTCTCTCCACTTTTTCCCTTTTCTTCTCTCCCCATAGTGAGTCAAATAACAAAAAGAATATTTGCCTGAAAGGACAGTGGAATTTCAGCTCCAAAACCACTTTCAAGGACACACAACACAATGGATACATCTGTTTCATTTTTTAATTTATTTTATTTCATTTTATTTAGTCTTATTTTTTTTTAGTTTTGTTTTCTTTTGTTGCCCTCTCCTCTCTTCTCCTTTCTTCTCCTTCTTCTGTGGTCTTGCCTTTGCCTTGCCTTGCCTTGCCTTGCCTTGCCTTTGCCTTTGCCTTTGCCTTTGCCTTTGCCTTTGCCTTGCCTTGCCTTTGCCTTTGCCTTTGCCTTTGCCTTTGCCTTTGCCTTTGCCTTTGCCTTTGCCTTTGCCTTTGCCTTGCAACACTCCTTTGCTCTTGCCACTGCAATCCGGTTGAGAAGGATTTCAAAGCATCCGACGAGTTTGGAAGGTGGTGGCTCTGTCAACACGTTGTCTTGCAGCAGAGAACCTCCAGCAGCCTCACGCAAGGTCTTCCTCCCTTCATCCCTGCCCTGTGATTCCACCAGCTGCTCCAGTGCTTCCTCGGGGATGTGTTGGAGCTGCCCCCGGGCCAGCTCTGGCGCTGGGCACGGGAGGCTGCTCCCTTTTATAGTGCCCCGGGGCATTGTGACCTCAGCGTTGCCGGGTGCTGGCATTGTGACGTGGGGGTGACAGAGACCCCATGTGCAGCCCCGCCCATCCCCCCTCTGCCCAGCACCCTTTGGAGGAAGCCCTTGAGACGCTGGCCCCCAATCTCTCTCTGTACCTACAAGACAGGGGAGTAATCAACCTAACCATGGCCCTTTTTTGCAAAAATAGAGTCTGGATTTGTTGTCTGTCCAGCCTTATTTCATCTCCTCTCCTCTCCTCTCCTCTCCTCTCCTCTCCTCTCCTCTCCTCTCCTCTCCTCTCCTCTCCTCTCCTCTCCTCTCCTCTCCTCTCCTCTCCTCTCCTCTCCTCTCCTCTCCTCTCCTCTCCTCTCCTCTCCTCTCCTCTCCTCTCCTCTCCTCTCCTCTCCTCTCCTCTCCTCTCCTCTCCTCTCCTCTCCTCTCCTCTCCTCTCCTCTCCTCTCCTCTCCTCTCCTCTCTCTCCTCTCCTCTCCTCTCCTCTCCTCTCCTCTCCTCTCCTCTCCTCTCCTCTCCTCTCCTCTCCTCTCCTCTCCTCTCCTCTCCTCACTTCTCCTCTCTCCACTTTTTCCCTTTTCTTCTCTCCCCATAGTGAGTCAAATAACAAAGAGAATATTTGCCTGAAAGGACAGTGGAATTTCAGCTCCAAAACCACTTTCAAGGACACACAACACAATGGATACATCTGTTTCATTTTTTAATTTATTTTATTTAATTTTATTTAGTCGTATTTTTTTTAGTTTTGTTTTCTTTTGTTGCCCTCTCCTCTCTTCTCCTTTCTTCTCCTTCTTCTGTGGTCTTGCCTTTGCCTTGCCTTGCCTTGCCTTGCCTTGCCTTGCCTTGCCTTGCCTTTGCCTTTGCCTTTGCCTTACCTTTGCCTTGCCTTTGCCTTTGCCTTGCCTTTGCCTTTGCCTTGCAACACTCCTTTGCTCTTGCCACTGCAATCCGGTTGAGAAGGATTTCAAAGCATCCGACGAGTTTGGAAGGTGGTGGCTCTGTCAACACGTTGTCTTGCAGCAGAGAACCTCCAGCAGCCTCATGCAAGGTCTTCCTCCCTTCATCCCTGCCCTGTGATTCCACCAGCTGCTCCAGTGCTTCCTCGGGGATGTGTTGGAGCTGCCCCTGGGCCAGCTCTGGCGCTGGGCATAGGAGGCTGCTCCCTTTTATAGTGCCCCGGGGCATTGTGACCTCAGCGATGCCGGGTGCTGGCATTGTGACGTGGGGGTGACAGAGCCCCCATGTGCAGCCCCGCCCATCCCCCCTCTGCCCAGCACCCTTTGGAGGAAGCCCTTGAGCCGCTGGCCCCCAATCACTCTCTGTACCTACAAGACAGGGGAGTAATCAACCTAACCATGGCCCTTTTTTGCAAAAATAGAGTCTGGATTTGTTGTCTGTCCAGCCTTATTTCATCTCCTCTCCTCTCCTCTCCTCTCCTCTCCTCTCCTCTCCTCTCCTCTCCTCTCCTCTCCTCTCCTCTCCTCTCCTCTCCTCTCCTCTCCTCTCCTCTCCTCACTTCTCCTCTCTCCACTTTTTCCCTTTTCTTCTCTCCCCATAGTGAGTCAAATAACAAAAAGAATATTTGCCTGAAAGGACAGTGGAATTTCAGCTCCAAAACCACTTTCAAGGACACACAACACAATGGATACATCTGTTTCATTTTTTAATTTATTTTATTTCATTTTATTTAGTCTTATTTTTTTTTTAGTTTTGTTTTCTTTTGTTGCCCTCTCCTCTCTTCTCCTTTCTTCTCCTTCTTCTGTGGTCTTGCCTTTGCCTTGCCTTGCCTTGCCTTGCCTTGCCTTGCCTTGCCTTGCCTTGCCTTGCCTTTGCCTTGCCTTGCCTTGCCTTGCCTTGCCTTGCCTTGCCTTGCCTTGCCTTGCCTTGCCTTGCCTTGCCTTGCCTTTGCCTTTGCCTTTGCCTTGCCTTTGCCTTTCCTTTGCCTTTGCCTTGCCTTTGCCTTTGCCTTTGCCTTTGCCTTTGCCTTTGCCTTTGCCTTTGCCTTTGCCTTTTCCTTTGCCTTTGCCTTTGCCTTTGCCTTGCAACACTACTTTGCTCTTGCCACTGCAATCCGGTTGAGAAGGATTTCAAAGCATCCGACGAGTTTGGAAGGTGGTGGCTCTGTCAACAGGTTGTCTTGCAGCAGAGAACCTCCAGCAGCCTCATGCAAGGTCTTCCTCCCTTCATCCCTGGCCTGTGATTCCACCAGCTGCTCCAGTGCTTCCTCGCGGATGTGTTGGAGCTGCCCCTGGGCCAGCTCTGGCGCTGGGCATGGGACGCTGCTCCCTTTTATAGTGCCCCGGGGCATTGTGACCTCAGCGATGCCGGGTGCTGGCATTGTGACGTGGGGGTGACAGAGCCCCCATGTGCAGCCCCGCCCATCCCCCCTCTGCCCAGCACCCTTTGGAGGAAGCCCTTGAGCCGCTGGCCCCCAATCACTCTCTGTTCCTACAAGACAGGGGAGTAATCAACCTAACCATGGCCCTTTTTTGCAAAAATAGAGTCTGGATTTGTTGTCTGTCCAGCCTTATTTCATCTCCTCTCCTCTCCTCTCCTCTCCTCTCCTCTCCTCTCCTCTCCTCTCCTCTCCTCTCCTCTCCTCTCCTCTCCTCTCCTCTCCTCTCCTCTCCTCTCCTCTCCTCTCCTCTCCTCTCCTCTCCTCTCCTCTCCTCTCCTCTCCTCTCCTCACTTCTCCTCTCTCCACTTTTTGCCTTGCCTTGCCTTGCCTTGCCTTGCCTTGCCTTGCCTTGCCTTGCCTTTGCCTTGCCTTTGCCTTGCCTTGCCTTTGCCTTGCCTTTGCCTTGCCTTTGCCTTGCAACACTCCTTTGCTCTTGCCACTGCAATCCGGTTGAGAAGGATTTCAAAGCATCCGACGAGTTTGGAAGGTGGTGGCTCTGTCAACACGTTGTCTTGCAGCAGAGAACCTCCAGCAGCCTCATGCAAGGTCTTCCTCCCTTCATCCCTGCCCTGTGATTCCACCAGCTGCTCCAGTGCTTCCTCGCGGATGTGTTGGAGCTGCCCCCAGGCCAGCTCTGGCGCTGGGCACGGGAGGCTGCTCCCTTTTATAGTGCCCCGGGGCATTGTGACCTCAGCGTTGCTGGGTGCTGGCATTGTGACGTGGGGGTGACAGAGCCCCCATGTGCAGCCCCGCCCATCCCCCCTCTGCCCAGCACCCTTTGGAGGAAGCCCTTGAGCCGCTGGCCCCCAATCACTCTCTGTACCTACAAGACAGGGGAGTAATCAACCTAACCATGGCCCTTTTTTGCAAAAATAGAGTCTGGATTTGTTGTCTGTCCAGCCTTATTTCATCTCCTCTCTCTCCTCTCCTCTCCTCTCCTCTCCTCTCCTCTCCTCTCCTCTCCTCTCCTCTCCTCTCCTCTCCTCTCCTCTCCTCTCCTCTCCTCTCCTCTCCTCTCCTCTCCTCTCCTCTCCTCTCCTCTCCTCTCCTCTCCTCACTTCTCCTCTCTCCACTTTTTGCCTTGCCTTGCATTGCCTTGCCTTGCCTTGCCTTGCCTTGCCTTGCCTTGCCTTGCCTTGCCTTTGCCTTGCCTTTGCCTTGCCTTGCCTTTGCCTTGCCTTTGCCTTGCAACACTCCTTTGCTCTTGCCACTGCAATAAGGTTGAGAAGGATTTCAAAGCATCCGACGAGTTTGGAAGGTGGTGGCTCTGTCAACACGTTGTCTTGCAGCAGAGAACCTCCAGCAGCCTCATGCAAGGTCTTCCTCCCTTCTTCCCTGCCCTGTGATTCCACCAGCTGCTCCAGTGCTTCCTCGGGGATGT
>NW_027043274.1:170000-172500 GCF_036013475.1 Columba livia
ATTTGTTGTCTGTCCAGCCTTATTTCCTCTCCTCTCCTCTCCTCTCCTCTCCTCTCTCTCCTCTCCTCTCCTCTCCTCTCCTCTCCTCTCCTCTCCTCTCCTCTCCTCTCCTCTCCTCTCCTCTCCTCTCCTCTCCTCTCCTCTCCTCTCCTCTCCTCTCCTCTCCTCTCCTCTCCTCTCCTCTCCTCTCCTCTCCTCTCCTCTCCTCTCCTCTCCTCTCCTCTCTTCTCCTCTCTGCACTTTTGCTTGCCTTGCCTTGTCTTGCCTTGCCTTGCCTTGCCTTGCATTGCTTTGCCTTGCCTTGCCTTGCCTTGCCTTGCCTTGCCTTGCCTTGCCGTACCTTGCCTTGCCTTGCCTTGCCTTGCCTTGCCTTGCCTTGCCCTTGCCTTGCCTTGCCTTGCCTTGCCTTGCCTTGCCTTGCCTTGCCCTTGCCTTGCCTTGCCTTGCCTTGCCTTGCCTTGCCTTGCCCTTGCCTTGCCTTTGCCTTTGCCTTTGCCTTTGCCTTTGCTTGCCTTTGCCTTGCCTTGCCTTTGCCTTGCCTTTGCTTGCCTTTGCCTTGCCTTTGCCTTGCAACACTCCTTTGCTCTTGCCACTGCATTCCGGTTGAGAAGGATTTCAAAGCATCCGACGAGTTTGGAAGGTGGTGGCTCTGTCAACACGTTGTCTTGCAGCAGAGAACCTCCAGCAGCCTCATGCAAGGTCTTCCTCCCTTCATCCCTGCCTATGATTCCACCAGCTGATCCAGTGCTTCCTCGGGGATGTGTTGGAGCTGCCCCCGGACCAGCTCTGGCGCTGGGCACGGGAGGCTGCTCCCTTTTATAGTGCCCCGGGGCATTGTGACCTCAGCGTTGCTGGGTGCTGGCATTGTGACGTGGGGCTGACAGAGCCCCCATGTGCAGCCCCGCCCATCCCCCCTCTGCCCAGCACCCTTTGGAGGAAGCCCTTGAGCCGCTGGCCCCCAATCACTCTCTGTACCTACAAGACAGGGGAGTAATCAACCTAACCATGGCCCTTTTTTGCAACAATAGAGTCTGGATTGTTGTCTGTCCAGCCTTATTTCATCTCCTCTCCTCTCCTCTCCTCTCCTCTCCTCTCCTCTCCTCTCCTCTCCTCTCCTCTCCTCTCCTCTCCTCTCCTCTCCTCTCCTCTCCTCTCCTCACTTCTCCTCTCTCCACTTTTTGACTTGCCTTGCCTTGCCTTGCCTTGCCTTGCCTTGCCTTGCCTTGCCTTGCCTTGCCTTTGCCTGCCTTTGCCTTGCCTTGCCTTTGCCGTGCCTTTGCCTTGCCTTTGCCTTGCAACACTCCTTTGCTCTTGCCACTGCAATCCGGTGAGAAGGATTTCAAAGCATCCGACGAGTTTGGAAGGTGGTGGCTCTTTCAACACGTTGTCTTGCAGCAGAGAACCTCCAGCAGCCTCATGCAAGGTCTTCCTCCCTTCATCCCTGCCCTGTGATTCCACCAGCTGCTCCAGTGCTTCCTCGGGGATGTGTTGGAGCTGCCCCGGGCCAGCTCTTGCGCTGGGCACGGGAGGCTGCTCCCTTTATAGTGCCCCGGGGCATTGTGACCTCAGCGTTGCTGGTGCTGGCATTGTGACGTGGGGGTGACAGAGCCCCCATGTGCAGCCCCGCCCATCCCCCCTCTGCCCAGCACTCTATGGAGGAAGCCCTTGAGCCGCTGGCCCCCGAATCACTCTCTGTACCTACAAGACAGGGGAGTAATCAACCTAACCATGGCCCTTTTTTGCAAAAATAGAGTCTGGATTTGTTGTCTGTCCAGCCTTATTTCCTCTCCTCTCCTCTCCTCTCCTCTCCTCTCCTCTCCTCTCCTCTCCTCTCTCCTCTCCTCTCCTCTCCTCTCCTCTCCTCTCCTCTCCTCTCCTCTCCTCTCCTCTCCTCTCCTCTCCTCTCCTCTCCTCTCCTCTCCTCTCCTCTCCTCACATCTCCTCTCTCCACTTTTGCCTTGCCTTGCCTTGCTTGCTTGTCTTGCCTTGCCTTGCCTTGCTTGCATTGCTTTGCCTTGCCTTGCCTTGCCTTGCCTTGCCTTGCCTTGCCTTGCCTTGCCGTGCCTTGCCTTGCCTTGCCTTGCCTTGCCTTGCCTTGCCTTGCCCTTGCCTTGCCCTTGCTTGCCTTGCTTGCCTTGCCTTGCCTCTTGCCTTGCCTTGCTTGCCTTGCCTTGCTTGCCTTGCCTTGCCCTTGCCTTGCCTTTGCCTTTGCCTTTGCCTTGCCTTTGCCTTGCCTTGCCTTTGCCTTGCCTTTGCCTTGCCTTTGCCTTGCCTTTGCTTGCCTTCTTGCAACACTCCTTTGCTCTTGCCACTGCATTCCGGTTGAGAAGGATTTCAAAGCATCCGACGAGTTTGGAAGGTGGTGGCTCTGTCAACACGTTGTCTTGCAGCAGAGAACCTCCAGCAGCCTCATGCAAGGTCTTCCTCCCTTCATCCCTGCCCTGTGATTCCACCAGCTGCTCCAGTGCTTCCTCGGGGATGTGTTGGAGCTGCCCCCGGG
>NW_027043274.1:182500-192500 GCF_036013475.1 Columba livia
TCTCTCTCCTCTCCTCTCCTCTCCTCTCTCCTCTCCTCTCCTCTCCTCTCCTCTCCTCTCTCTCCTCTCCTCTCCTCTCCTCTCCTCTCCTCTCTCCTCTCCTCTCTCCACTTTTTGCCTTGCTTGCCCTTGCCTTGCCTTGCTGCTTGCCTGCCTTGCCTTGCCTTTGCCTTTGCATTTGCCTTTGCCTTTGCCTTTGCCTTTGCCTTTTGCCTTCCCTTTGCCTTGCCTCGCCTTTGCCTTGCCTTTGCTTGCCTTTGCCTTGCAACACTCCTTTGCTCTTGCCACTGCAATCCGGTTGAGAAGGATTTCAAAGCATCCGACGAGTTTGGAAGGTGGTGGCTCTGTCAACACGTTGTCTTGCAGCAGAGAACCTCCAGCAGCCTCATGCAAGGTCTTCCTCCCTTCATCCCTGCCCTGTGCTTCCACCAGCTGCTCCAGTGCTTCCTCGGGGATGTGTTGGAGCTGCCCCCGGGCCAGCTCTGGCGCTGGGCACGGGAGGCTGCTCCCTTTTATAGTGCCCCGGGGCATTGTGACCTCAGCGTTGCTGGGTGCTGGCATTGTGACGTGGGGGTGACAGAGCCCCCATGTGCAGCCCTGCCCATCCCCCCTCTGCCCAGCACCCTTTGGAGGAAGCCCTTGAGCCGCTGGCCCCCAATCACTCTCTGTTCCTACAAGACAGGGGAGTAATCAAGCTAACCATGGCCCTTTTTTGCAAAAATAGAGTCTGGATTTGTTGTCTGTCCAGCCTTATTTCATCTCCTCTCCTCTCCTCTCCTCTCCTCTCCTCTCCTCTCCTCTCCTCTCCTCTCCTCTCCTCTCCTCTCCTCTCCTCTCCTCTCCTCTCCTCTCTCACTTCTCCTCTCTCCACTTTTTCCCTTTTCTTCTCTCCCCATAGTGAGTCAAATAACAAAAAGAATATTTGCCTGAAAGGACAGTGGAATTTCACCTCCAAAACCACTTTCAAGGACACACAACACAATGGATACATCTGTTTCATTTTTTAATTTATTTTATTTAATTTTATTTAGTCTTATTTTTTTTTAGTTTTGTTTTCTTTTGTTGCCCTCTCCTCTCTTCTCCTTTCTTCTCCTTCTTCTGTGGTCTTGCCTTTGCCTTGCCTTGCCTTGCCTTGCCTTGCCTTGCCTTTCCTTTGCCTTCGCCTTTGCCTTACCTTTGCCTTGCCTTTGCCTTTGCCTTGCCTTTGCCTTTGCCTTTGCCTTGCCTTGCCTTTGCCTTGCCTTTGCCTTGCAACACTCCTTTGCTCTTGCCACTGCAATCCGGTTGAGAAGGATTTCAAAGCATCCGACGAGTTTGGAAGGTGGTGGCTCTGTCAACACGTTGTCTTGCAGCAGAGAACCTCCAGCAGCCTCATGCAAGGTCTTCCTCCCTTCATCCCTGCCCTGTGATTCCACCAGCTGCTCCAGTGCTTCCTCGGGGATGTGTTGGAGCTGCCCCCGGGCCAGCTCTGGCGCTGGGCACGGGAGGCTGCTCCCTTTTATAGTGCCCCGGGGCATTGTGACCTCAGCGTTGCTGGGTGCTGGCATTGTGACGTGGGGGTGACAGAGTCCCCATGTGCAGCCCCGCCCATCCCCCCTCTGCCCAGCACCCTTTGGAGGAAGCCCTTGAGCCGCTGGCCCCGAATCACTCTCTGTACCTACAAGACAGGGGAGTAATCAACCTAACCATGGCCCTTTTTTGCAAAAATAGAGTCTGGATTTGTTGTCTGTCCAGCCTTATTTCATCTCCTCTCCTCTCCTCTCCTCTCCTCTCCTCTCCTCTCCTCTCCTCTCCTCTCCTCTCCTCTCCTCTCCTCTCCTCTCCTCTCCTCTCCCTTCTCCTCTCCTCTCCTCTCCTCTCCTCTCCTCTCCTCTCCTCTCCTCTCCTCTCCTCTCCTCTCCTCTCCTCTCCTCTCCTCTCCTCTCCTCTCCTCTCCTCTCCTCTCCTCTCCTCACTTCTCCTCTCTTCACTTTTTGCCTTGCCTTGCCTTGCCTTGCCTTTGCTATGCCTTTGCCTTTGCCTTTGCCTTTGCCTTTGCCTTTGCCTTGCTTTTGCCTTGCCTTGCCTTTGCCTTGCCTTTGCCTTGCCTTTGCCTTGCAACACTCCTTTGCTCTTCCCACTGCAATCCGGTTGAGAAGGATTTCAAAGCATCCGACGAGTTTGGAAGGTGGTGGCTCTGTCAACAGGTTGTCTTGCAGCAGAGAACCTCCAGCAGCCTCATGCAAGGTCTTCCTCCCTTCATCCCTGCCCTGTGATTCCACCAGCTGCTCCAGTGCTTCCTCGGGGATGTGTTGGAGCTGCCCCCCGGCCAGCTCTGGCGCTGGGCTCGGGAGGCTGCTCCCTTTTATAGTGCCCCGGGGCATTGTGACCTCAGCGTTGCCGGGTGCTGGCATTGTGACGTGGGGTGACAGAGCCCCCATGTGCAGCCCCGCCCATCCCCCCTCTGCCCAGCACCCTTTGGAGGAATCCCTTGAGACGCTGGCCCCCAATCACTCTCTGTAACTACAAGACAGGGGAGTAATCAACCTAACCATGGCCCTTTTTTGCAAAAATAGTCTGGATTTGTTGTCTGTCCAGCCTTATTTCATCTCCTCTCTCTCCTCTCCTCTCCTCTCCTCTCCTCTCCTCTCCTCTCCTCTCCTCTCCTCTCCTCTCCTCTCCTCTCCTCTCCTCTCCTCACTTCTCCTCTCTCCACTTTTTGCCTTGCCCTGCCTTGCCTTGCCTTGCCTTGCCTTGCCTTGCCTTGCCCTGCCTTGCCCTGCCTTGCCCTGCCTTGCCCTGCCTTGCCTTGCCTTGCCTTGCCTTGCCTTGCCTTGCCTTGCCTTCCCTTGCCCTTGCCCTTGCCCTTGCCCTTGCCTTTGCCTTTGCCTTTGCCTTTGCCTTTGCTTTGCCTTTGCCTTTGCCTTGCCTTGCTTGCCTTGCCTTGCCTTGCCTTGCGCTTGCCCTTGCCCTTGCCCTTGCCCTTGCCTTTGCCTTTGCCTTTGCCTTTGCCTTTGCCTTTGCCTTTGCCTTTGCCTTTGCCTTGCCTTGCCTTGCCTTGCCTTGCCTTGCTTTGCCTTTGCACTTTGCCTTTGCCTTTGCCTTTGCCTTTGCCTCTGCCTTTGCCTTGCCTTGCCTTGCCTTGCCTTGCCTTGCCCTTGCCCTTGCCCTTGCCCTTGCCCTTGCCCTTGCCTTTGCCTTGCCTTGCCTTGCCTTGCCTTGCCTTGCCTTGCTTGCCTTGCCTTGCCTTGCCTTGCTGCCTTGCCCTTGCCCTTGCCCTTGCCTTGCCTTGCCTTGCCTTGCCTTGCCCTTGCCTTGCCTTGCCTTGCCCTTGCCCTTAGCCCTTGCCCTTGCCCTTGCCCTTGCCCTTGCCCTTGCCTTTGCCTTGCCCTTGCCCTTGCCTTTGCCTTTGCCTTGCTTTGCCTTTGCTTGCCTTGCCTTTGCCTTGCCTTTGCCTTGCCTTTGCCTTGCCTTGCCTTTGCCTTGCCTTTGCCTTGCAACACTCCTTTGCTCTTGCCACTGCAATCCGGTTGAGAAGGATTTCAAAGCATCCGACGAGTTTGGAAGGTGGGTGGCTCTGTCAACACGTTGTCTTGCAGCAGAGAACCTCCAGCAGCCTCATGCAAGGTCTTCCTCCCTTCATCCCTGCCCCTGTGATTCCACCAGCTGCTCCAGTGCTTCCTCGGGATGTGTTGGAGCTGCCCCCGGGCCAGCTCTGGCGCTGGGCACAGGAGGCTGCTGCCTTTTATAGTGCCCCGGGGCATTGTGACCTCAGCGTTGCTGGGTGCTGGCATTGTGACGTGGGGGTGACAGAGCCCCCATGTGCAGCCCCGCCCATCCCCCCTCTGCCCAGCACCCTTTGGAGGAAGCCCTTGAGCCGCTGGCCCCCAATCACTCTCTGTACCTACAAGACAGGGGAGTAATCAACCTAACCATGGCCATTATTGCAAAAATAGAGTATGGATTTGTTGTCTGTCCAGCCTTATTTCATCTCCACTCCTCTCCTCTCCTCTCCTCTCTCTCCTCTCTCCTCTCCTCTCCTCTCCTCTCCTCTCCTCTCCTCTCTCTCCTCTCCTCACTTCTCCTCTCTCCACTTTTTCCCTTTTCTTCTCTCCCCATAGTGAGTCAAATAACAAAAAGAATATTTGCCTGAAAGGACAGTGGAATTTCAGCTCCAAAACCACTTTCAAGGACACACAACACAATGGATACATCTGTTTCATTTTTTAATTTATTTTATTTCATTTTATTTAGTCGTATTTTTTTAGTTTTGTTTTCTTTTGTTGCCCTCTCCTCTCTTCTCCTTTCTTCTCCTTCTTCTGTGGTCTTGCCTTTGCCTTGCCTTGCCTTGCCTTGCCTTGCCTTGCCTTGCCTTGCTTCGCCTTGCCTTTGCCTCTGCCTTTGCCTTTGCCTTTGCCTTTGCCTTTGCCTTTGCCTTTGCCTTTGCCTTTGCCTTTGCCTTTGCCTTTGCCTTTGCCTTTGCCTTTGCCTTTGCCTTTGCCTTTGCCTTGCAACACTCCTTTGCTCTTGCCACTGCAATCCGGTTGAGAAGGATTTCAAAGCATCCGATGAGTTTGGAAGGTCTGTCAACAGGTTGTCTTGCAGCAGAGAACCTCCAGCAGCCTCATGCAAGGTCTTCCTACCTTCATCCCTGCCCTGTGATTCCACCAGCTGCTCCAGTGCTTCCTCGGGGATGTGTTGGAGCTGCCCCCGGGCCAGCTCTGGCGCTGGGCACGGGAGGCTGCTCCCTTTTATAGTGCCCCGGGGCATTGTGACCTCAGCGTTGCCGTGTGCTGGCATTGTGACGTGGGGGTGACAGAGCCCCCATGTGCAGCCCCGCCCATCCCCCCTCTGCCCAGCACCCTTTGGAGGAAGCTCTTGAGATGCTGGCCCCCATACACTCTCTGTACCTACAAGACAGGGGAGTAATCAACCTAACCATGGCCCTTTTTTGCAAAAATAGAGTCTGGATTTGTTGTCTGTCCAGCCTTATTTCATCTCCTCTCCTCTCCTCTCCTCTCCTCTCCTCTCCTCTCCTCTCCTCTCCTCTCCTCTCCTCTCCTCTCCTCTCCTCTCCTCTCCTCTCCTCTCCTCTCCTCTCCTCTCCTCTCCTCTCCTCTCCTCACTTCTCCTCTCTCCACTTTTTCCCTTTTCTTCTCTCCCCATAGTGAGTCAAATAACAAAAAGAATATTTGCCTGAAAGGACAGTGGAATTTCAGCTCCAAAACCACTTTCAAGGAAACACAACACAATGGATACATCTGTTTCATTTTTTAATTTATTTTATTTCATTTTATTTAGTCTTATTTTTTTTTTTTAGTTTTGTTTTCTTTTGTTGCCCTCTCCTCTCTTCTCCTTTCTTCTCCTTCTTCTGTGGTCTTGCCTTTGCCTTGCCTTGTCTTGCCTTGCCTTGCTTTTGCCTAGGCTTTGCCTTTGCCTTTGCCTTTGCCTTTGCCTTTGCCTTTGCCTTTGCCTTTGCCTTGCCTTTGCCTTTGCCTTTGCCTTTGCCTTTGCCTTTGCCTTGCCTTTGCCTCTGCCTTTGCCTTTGCCTTTGCCTTTGCCTTTGCCTTTGCCTTTGCCTTTGCCTTTGCCTTTGCCTTTGCCTTGCAACACTCCTTTGCTCTTGCCACTGCAATCCGGTTGAGAAGGATTTCAAAGCATCCGACGAGTTTGGAAGGTCTGTCAACAGGTTGTCTTGCAGCAGAGAACCTCCAGCAGCCTCATGCAAGGTCTTCCTCCCTTCATCCCTGCCCTGTGATTCCACCAGCTGCTCCAGTGCTTCCTCGGGGATGTGTTGGAGCTGCCCCCGGGCCAGCTCTGGCGCTGGGCACGGGAGGCTGCTCCCTTTTATAGTGCCCCGGGGCATTGTGACCTCAGCGTTGCCGGGTGCTGGCATTGTGACGTGGGGGTGACAGAGCCCCCATGTGCAGCCCCGCCCATCCCCCCTCTGCCCAGCACCCTTTGGAGGAAGCCCTTGAGACGCTGGCCCCCAATCACTCTCTGTACCTACAAGACAGGGGAGTAATCAATCTAACCATGGCCGTTTTTGCAAAAATAGAGTCTGGATTTCTTGTCTGTCCAGCCTTATTTCGTCTCCTCTCCTCTCCTCTCCTCTCCTCTCCTCTCCTCTCCTCTCCTCTCCTCTCCTCTCCTCACTTCTCCTCTCTCCACTTTTTTGCCTTGCCTTGCCTTGCCTTGCCTTGCCTTGCCTTGCCTTGCCTTGCCTTGCCTTTCCTTGCCTTGCCCTTGCCTTGCCTTGCCTTTGCCTTGCCTTGCCTTTGCCTTGCCTTGCCTTTGCCTTTGCCTTGCCTTTGCCTTGCCTTGCCTTTGCCTTGCCTTGCCTTTGCCTTGCCTTTGCTTTGCCTTGCCTTTGCCTTGCAACACTCCTTTGCTCTTGCCACTGCAATCTGGTTGAGAAGGATTTCAAAGCATCCGACGAGTTTGGAAGGTGGTGGGTCTGTCAACAGGTTGTCTTGCAGCAGAGAACCTCCAGCAGCCTCATGCAAGGTCTTCCTCCCTTCATCCCTGCCCTGTGATTCCACCAGCTGCTCCAGTGCTTCCTCGGGGATGTGTTGGAGCTGCCCCCGGCCAGCTCTGGCGCTGGGCACGGGAGGCTGCTCCCTTTTATAGTGCCCCGGGGCATTGTGACCTCAGCGTTGCCGGGTGCTGGCATTGTGACGTGGGGGTGACAGAGCCCCCATGTGCAGCCCCGCCCATCCCACCTCTGCCCAGCACCCTTTGGAGGAAGCCCCTGAGACGCTGGCCCCCAATCACTCTCTGTACCTACAAGACAGGGGAGTAATCAACCTAACCATGGCCTTTTTTTGCAAAAATAGAGTCTGGATTTGTTGTCTGTCCAGCCTTATTTCATATCCTCTCCTCTCCTCTCCTCTCCTCTCCTCTCCTCTCCTCTCCTCTCCTCTCCTCTCCTCTCCTCTCCTCTCCTCACTTCTCCTCTCTCCACTTTTTGCCTTGCCTTGCCTTGCCTTGCCTTGCCTTGCTTTGCCTTGCCTTGCCTTGCCTTGCCTTGCCTTGCCTTGCCTTTGCCTTGCCTTTGCCTTTGCCTTTGCCTTTGCCTTTGCCTTTGCCTTTGCCTTTGCCTTTGCCTTTGCCTTTCCCTTTGCCTTTGCCTTTGCCTTGCAACACTCCTTTGCTCTTTCCACTGCAACCCGGTTGAGAAGGATTTCAAAGCATCCGACGAGTTTGGAAGGTGGTGGCTCTGTCAACAGGTTGTCTTGCAGCAGAGAACCTCCAGCAGCCTCATGCAAGGTTTTCCTCCCTTCATCCCTGCCCTGTGATTCCACCAGCTGCTCCAGTGCTTCCTCGGGGATGTGTTGGAGCTGCCCCCGGGCCAGCTCTGGCGCTGGGCACGGGAGGCTGCTCCCTTTTATAGTGCCCCGGGGCATTGTGACCTCAGCTTTGCTCGGTGCTGGCATTGTGACGTGGGGGTGACAGAGCCCCCATGTGCAGCCCCGCCCATCCCCCCTCTGCCCAGCACCCTTTGGAGGAAGCCCTTGAGCCGCTGGCCCCCAATCACTCTCTGTACCTACAAGACAGGGGAGTAATCAACCTAACCATGGCCCTTTTTTGCAAAAATAGAGTCTGGATTTGTTGTCTGTCCAGCCTTATTTCATCTCCTCTCCTCTCCTCTCCTCTCCTCTCCTCTCCTCTCCTCTCCTCTCCTCTCCTCTCCTCTCCTCTCCTCTCCTCTCCTCTCCTCTCCTCTCCTCTCCTCTCCTCTCCTCTCCTCTCCTCTCCTCTCCTCACTTCTCCTCTCTCCACATTTTGCCTTTCCTTGCCTTGCCTTGCCTTGCCTTGCCTTGCCTTGCCTTTGCCTTTGCCTTTGCCTTTGCCTTTGCCTTTGCCTTGCCTTTGACTTTGCCTTGCCTTTGCCTTGCCTTTGCCTTTGCCTTTGCCTTTGCCTTGCCTTTGCCTTTGCCTTTGCCTTTGCCTTTGCCTTTGCCTTTGCCTTTGCCTTTGCCTTTGCCTTTGAATTTGCCTTGCAACACTCCTTTGCTCTTGCCACTGCAGTCCGGTTGAGAAGGATTTCAAAGCATCCAACGAGTTTGGAAGGTGGTGGCTCTGTCAACACGTTGTCTTGCAGCAGAGAACCTCCAGCAGCCTCATGCAAGGTCTTCCTCCCTTCATCCCTGCCCTGTGATTCCACCAGCTGCTCCAGTGCTTCCTCGGGGATGTGTTGGAGCTGCCCCCGGGCCAGCTCTGGCGCTGGGCACGGGAGGCTGCTCCCTTTTATAGTGCCCCGGGGCATTGTGACCTCAGCGTTGCTGGGTGCTGGCATTGCGACGTGGGGGTGACAGAGCCCCCATGTGCAGCCCCGCCCATCCCCCCTCTGCCCAGCACCCTTTGGAGGAAGCCCTTGAGCCGCTGGCCCCCAATCACTCTCTGTACCTACAAGACAGGGGAGTAATCAACCTAACCATGGCCCTTTTTTGCAAAAATAGAGTCTGGATTTGTTGTCTGTCCAGCCTTATTTCATCTCCTCTCCTCTCCTCTCCTCTCCTCTCCTCTCCTCTCCTCTCCTCTCCTCTCCTCTCCTCTCCTCTCCTCTCCTCTCCTCTCCTCTCCTCTCCTCTCCTCTCCTCTCCTCTCCTCTCCTCTCCTCTCCTCTCCTCTCCTCTCCTCTCCTCTCCTCTCCTCTCCTCTCCTCTCCTCTCCTCTCCTCTCCTCTCCTCTCCTCTCCTCTCCTCTCCTCTCCCCTCCCCTCCCCTCCCCTCCCCTCCCCTCCCCTCCCCTCCCCTCCCCTCCCCTCCCCTCCCCTCCCCTCCCCTCCCCTCCCCTCCCCTCCCCTCCCCTCCCCTCCCCTCCCCTCGCCTCCCCTCCCCTCCCCTCCCCTCCTCTCCCCTCCCCTCCTCTCCTCTCCCCCTCCTCTCCTCTCCCCTCCTCTCCTCTCCTCTCCTCTCCTCTCCTCTCCTCTCCTCTCCTCTCCTCTCCTCTCCTCTCCTCTCCTCTCCTCACTTCTCCTCTCTCCACTTTTTGCCTTGCCTTTCCTTGCCTTGCATTGCCTTGCCTTGCCTTGCCTTGCCTTGCCTTGACTTGCCTTGCCTTGCCTTGCCTTGCCTTGCGTTGCCCTTGCCTTGCCTTGCCTTGCCCTTGCCTTGCCTTGCCTTGCCCTTGCCTTGCCTTGCCTTGCCTTGCCTTGCCTTGCCTTGCCCTTGCCTTGCCTTTGCCTTTGCCTTTGCCTTTGCCTTTGCCTTTGCCTTTGCCTTTGCCTTGCAACACTCCTTTGCTCTTGCCACTGCAATCCGGTTGAGAAGGATTTCAAAGCATCCGACGAGTTTGGAAGGTGGTGGCTCTGTCAACACGTTGTCTTGCAGCAGAGAACCTCCAGCAGCCTCATGCAAGGTCTTCCTACCTTCATCCCTGCCCTGTGATTCCACCAGCTGCTCCAGTGCTTCCTCGGGGATGTGTTGGAGCTGCCCCCGGTCCAGCTCTGGCGCTGGGCACGGGAGGCTGCTCCCTTTTATAGTGCCCCGGGGCATTGTGACCTCAGCGTTGCTGGGTGCTGGCATTGTGACGTGGGGGTGACAGAGCCCCCATGTGCAGCCCCGCCCATCCCCCCTCTGCCCAGCACCCTTTGGAGGAAGCCCTTGAGCCGCTGGCCCCCAATCACTCTCTGTACCTACAAGACAGGGGAGTAATCAACCTAACCATGGCCCTTTTTTGCAAAAATAGAGTCTGGATTTGTTGTCTGTCCAGCCTTATTTCATCTCCTCTCCTCTCCTCTCCTCTCCTCTCCTCTCCTCTCCTCTCCTCTCCTCTCCTCTCCTCTCCTCTCCTCTCCTCTCCTCTCCTCTCCTCTCCTCTCCTCTCCTCTCCTCTCCTCTCCTCTCCTCTCCCCTCCTCTCCCCTCCTCTCCCCTCCTCTCCTCTCCTCTCCTCTCCTCTCCTCTCCTCTCCTCTCCTCTCCTCTCCTCTCCTCTCCTCTCCTCTCCTCTCCTCTCCTCTCCTCTCCTCTCCTCTCCTCTCCTCTCCTCTCCTCTCCTCTCCTCTCCTCTCCTCTC